>NW_022103915.1:22593375-22618947 GCF_000313985.2 Echinops telfairi | reverse complement strand
GGGGAAAAAATAAGGAGCTGATGCCAGGGGCTTAGGTGGAGAGCAAATGTTTTGAGAATGATGAGGGCAATGAATGTATAAATGTGCTTTACACAATTGATGTATGTATGGATTGTGATAACAGTTGTATGAGCCCCTAATAAAGCTATTAAAAAAATCTATAAGTCAGGGGGTTAGTAATCATTATACATAAATATTTGTACCTAATATATTTCAGCACCCGATTTGCTATGGATGTCCTAATTAATTATTCCACTTTGGATTCTCTTTTGAACATTATTTGGATAGCCCCATGAACATACTCTAAGCCCCTGTTAATATAGTGATAAGGTAATGTATTATAAACGTTTTCAAAAAAGTGGATCTTGCTTGACAGTGAAAAAAAATTATGTTGGTTAGAGAGATGTAGGTACCTGGTATAAACTGGTACAGAAACAAATGGTAAAGTTATCAGTGGTTTAGGAAGTAAGGGATTCTTTTATATTATTATCAAAGTAGTTATCCACCATAGGAGACAGATACTAATAATTATGTCTATGATATTTGAAACATGGTTGTTTGAGATATACTCAACTCTACATATTAGAAAAGAAATCGCCAATATGCATTACTGGAAATGCATTTGCATAAGGACAGTATTTTAACAAAAGGATGTGGTGCTGAATCAGATAGACTCTTTTGTTATTCAAGTCTCTGATGTTACTCATTGCAGACACTGCTATTGAGTAGATTCTGACTAATGATGACCCTACAGGGTTTTGAAGGCTGTAAATCTTCATAGAAGCAGACTGACTTATCTTACTGATACATAAGTTGGGCCTAAATTACAATTAATTAATGTATGGGTAGTTTGAGTTCTTGAACTTTTCACTTCAGTTAGAATTTTGTTCACTTGACATTATTTCTTACATTCCCAAAAGAAACCATAAGAGAAAAGTTCTAACTAAGTAGAAGTTTTGAGTTCAAAGTCCTTCAGCTTCTATTAAATTACCTCCTCTAAGTTTTACTTCACAAAGCATATAGTTCTCTAGATGCTTAGAAATCATTGCTTGGCTCTGTGTGGAAGCTCGTAGCTTTTAAGAAATAAACAGTTATTTAAGCTATAGGAAAGAGGAGGCACAGAATCACAGCTGGGGCACAGCATCACAGCAAGAGCATCAGTAAATGAACAGATGAGAGATCACATTGCTTAGAGTACAAATAGCAAATGAATGACTTGACTGAAGAGGAAGTTTGCTGAAAATTGGGGGCTGAAAAGAACTGGTAGCTTCTATTGCACATTGGATTATTGCTAAAAAAAATACTCATTCTTTCCCAGATCTTTGTGAGAAGAATACATTTATTCTTTGCTTAAGGTTGGCCATGTGACTTTTTTGATACGATGTTAGCAAATGAATGTGAGCCAAAGCTTGGAATATGCCTTCACGTCTGGGCATGCCTTTTGATTTTCCTGGAAAAGAACACACCTTTGTGAAGCTTTGGTACAAGGAGTTAGAGACATGTAGAGGCAAATTGAAATGAACCTACACAGTGGTGGGATTCAAGTAAGTTACCAACTGCTTCACTGTCCTAATGACCATTTTAAGTATATCTATCTATATCTATCTATCTATCTATCTATCTATCTATCTATCTATCTATCTATCTATCTATATATATATATAAAAGACATACTGAAAGGTAGTTTAATATGTCATACAGTTAACATATAAATAAGAAAAAAGTACACAAAATTGGATTTTGTTATAAGAAATATTTTTAAAATATTAATGAAAAATATTAAATCCTATCTGAAATAAAACTATTATTTAAGATCCTTCAATATTGCTTCTTGATTAGAGTCCTCACTTGCAATATTCTTCACTTTTGTCCAAGCATTATCAGCTGTGTGATTTATCTTTATCCATTTTTAATTATAGGAGTAGACTCCTATTCTTTTAGAGGTAGGCCATTTCAACAATAGTCATTGTGTTTTATATATTAAACATTGGTGGCGTCTCTTCTCTGAATATATTACATTCATCTTTAAAAATAACAAAAAACCTCTCCACTCTTGCTGAGCTTGCAGCAATTGTCCTGACTACATTTTTAGCTCTTTTTTGACATTTTTAGCTCTTGGAAAACTTTCCGGAACTGCATAATTCACTCATAACCGGTCATGGGGATTTGGGGCAAACCACAAACAGAAAAGAGTGACAGCCTAGAACCTTCTGGCTGTTGGGCACCTTTTTCTTTTTACATCGAATGTTTTGGTACTGAAGTACCAAACACAAGGGAATAGAAATGTAGTAATTCATCAAACGTGTAATGGGTTTTATGAAATGATTAAATATTGTTGGCATAGTTCCATCTAATTTTTTATACCTATGGACAGAATGAACATTACAACATGCATTTAGAATAAGATGTTGTGCAGATGAAGATTTAAAAAGTAAGGAATGCAATTCGTGATTTCCATATTGGGTGTCTGCCCTGCCACACACCTGAGAGAGAACACTGATTGCAAGTGCCATTTTAACAACTGGCTTGCTGAACTCGGCAAACCATTAGGTACAGTTCTGCTGAACTGCTGCAAACCTGTTGAATTCCTGCACTGAATCTATGTCTTCAATGAAACTTGTTTGGTAATCAGGTTCAAGCAAATCTATTTGTCTGCTTGGATCACGGATATGAAATATTGAGCTCTGAATATAAAGGCTCCCACTTTGGGAAGATAAAGAAAAATCTAGATCTGGAGAATGTGTTGACAGAACACATCATCGATGGTGTCTGTGTTACATCTATGTCAGACTAAGAGAAAGCTTCCTCTAGGGGCTGTGGTCAAGACAATTCTTTACTGCATAGGAAGCCTTTTGGGCCATCATTCTGTTTGACCCAGCTCGATACTTTTCAAGATTAAGTATTTTATTTAAATCACAACACAAAATCCTTTACCATGAGCTCTCTTTTTACTCAGAGTGCCTCTATAGGACAGAGTAAAATAGCTCCTTAAGAATTTGTGAGGCTTTGAATCTCTTCAAGAGCAGACGGCTTCATCTTTCTGCAGCAGAGTGGCTGGTGGACTTGAATCTCTAACCTTGAGGTTATCAGACCAACGTGTATCCCATGGTGTCACCAAAGTTCCTTATAATTACTAGAAATCAGATCCCAGTGATTCCAAGTCATGGCTGCAGTGTTTAGAATGTCCAAATAACTGGACTGTTTGATGACCTGCTGCTTCCAGAATGGATTTGTGAGGTGGAATTTGTGCTTCCCTCCCGAAGAGTTTTTGATGGTTGATTGCATTTACTGTTGATTTTTGAGCACATATATTTTTGATGAAAGAGAATAAGTTAGTCCTGGATTTCTAATTAGCCTTTTTATAACTTAATTGGTAGAAGTAAGGACTAGGGTCAGCATGATGGAGAGAATTTATTTTCATGTTCTTTTGATGGAGTCCCTAGGTGGTTTAAATGCATATCTCTAACAAAAAGGTCAGAGACTCAAGCCCACACAGAACCTCCTCAGAAGTAAAATCTGGAGTTCTTCTTTTAAAAAAGACCCATAGCACCCGTATAGGACAGAGCGGAATTATGCCAAGGCTGCAATCCTTCCACGGTGTCACTTGAGCTCCCTCTATGGGGCATGGATCTACCTAGCCCCACCACCGCTGGTGTTTTCTTGTTTTTTATTTTCCTTTGTGCAGCATTTTAATTCTTTACATTGTTCATGTAAAAGTTAAGCATATTCAGGTAAATGCTGAACATCATTTCAAAATCAGGTTTGCTTTTATCGATCATTCAATTAACTTGTCCACCACTTATCGGTTAGTCTGTCGTGCTGAGGTGGCTTGTGTGTTACTGTGACACTGAAAGCCATATCAAGGAAGCTTTGTCACTAGTATTTCCAGTGTCAGTAGGGTCATGCAAAGTAACCACTTCAGCTCACTAATGCCAATGATACCAATTGTATGCATTCTATTTCATTTTTGATGACTTACAATTTCCCTAGGTTCACATTTTTCACATTCCAAGTTCCAGTAGTGAGATGTTTGAAGCTGTTTCTCCTTACACATTCTAGGAGACACCAGTCTCTGGAAAAGGATTTTGTGCTTGGTAAAGTGGAGGGGCATCTAAAAAGTAGAAGGTACTCAACCAGAAGGCTTGGTACCAGGGCTTGCAACAATGGGCTCACGCATAGAAATAATTATACGCATGGCACAGGACCATGCATTGTTTCATTCTGTTGTGCAGAGGTAGCAATGGATCGTAACTGACTCCATGGTACCTAACAACAACAATTAACTTCTAGCTCCCTGATATATTAATTTCAAGATTTTTTGCAAAAGCATTCAGTATTTGAGACTACAAAATGTCCAAAAGAGCTTTGATAAAGCTAAATTGGTTCAAACAACAACAAAAACCAAATACCTATTTTTGTGTCCTCACCTCATCACCATCCAACAGAGTGCCATGTTTTCTTTGGAGCTCTTCGATGTACTGTCCCGTGTTCTTGCTATATGCATCTGTCCTTCTCTGTGCTCCCTAAAAGCAAATAACTGAAGCTAGACTTTTGTCGTGGTTGCATATTGGGCTGTGATCTACCAGGTCAGCAGTGCGAAACCACCAGCAGCTCCAAGAGAGAAAGACTGGGCTCTCTACTCCAAGTTACAGTGTCTCCGAAAACCACAGGGGGTTGGTATGAGTCAGTGTTGACTCAATGGCAGTGAGTAGATTGGCATCTTCTATACACCATTATAACTTCAAAACAAAAACAGCTATGCAGTCTTTCAAAGTTCTCATATACCTTTGCTCATAAAGATGGACAAGTCTTCTCCAGTGAGTCATTTTTCTCTGCATGCTTTTCTGGGTGGTTGCACATTTGAAAGGGTTTGAATATCCTACAAAGACCTAGAGAAATTATTTTTAAGCTACTTCTAACCTTATAGAATTTTTCATGAGATTGGATAAAGACTATGCTAAGATGAAGAAATCTGAGACCCCTCTATCTCAGAATGCTCAAGAAGGCATTTTCCAGGTGGAAGTTAAATATTGACTTTGCCATTTCGGAAGAAAATAAAATAAAGAGACCTATGAAATAGTAGCAGAAGGTCACGGTTGTTATCAAAGAAGAAGCAATGTGAGGCAGCCAGTGAAATTCTAAACACCTCCCAACAGAACTTCCTAGTGCATACAGAACATAGGGGCCTAAAACGTAGGTAGGACCCCCAGTCAATGTAGAATCAATAGCTTGGTATATTTCCCCAAGTATTTACTAGCAAATCCGACTCCTCTCTTATGAAATACTAAGAATAAGGGATGTATGTGCAGCTATTACACACATCAACCGCTCTGCAACTCAAGGGGTTTAGGGTTCAGGATGAGGAGTGGCAGTATCTTCCTCATACATGTTTTAGAATCCTTATTGTAACTGGTGCATCGTAGAGAGCCAAGGGCCCAGAAAATCCTCTGAAGGCATTCCCATAGTTGCAAATGTGTTGCAAAACTGTGGGGAAACATTTCTAGGTCCCATTTATTATACTAAAGGAATTCTAATGGTGCAATGGTCAAAATGTGGTTGCTAACTGAAAGGTCAATGGTTCAACTCACCAGCTACTCTGAGGACACAGATTTGGCGGCCTGCTTCCATAAAGATTACAGCCTTGGAAACCCTATAGAGAGACTCTATTTTATCCTGCAGGGTTTCTATGATTTAGAATTAACTCAAAGGCGATGGGTTTGGGGGTTATTCACTTTGTACTTGTGGCCCAAGTGGTTTGTGATCAGTGGGCATGTTGAACCCCCAGTGGCTCAAAGGAAGAAAAAAGATGAGGTTAACTGATGCCGTGAAAAGTGCAGCCCCACACCACTGTGGAGTAGTTATACTTCACAACGCAGTGGCTTGTCATGAGTCAGCATGGACTGAAGGTCACGGGTTGTTGTTCTGACTTTCCTTGAACTTGGAATATCTGAGGGACTTAAAGCAGTGAATGTGATTGTCTGCTAAACAGAACGGTCTACTAAAGGGCCCCTTTGAAGAAAGGGCTGGTGATCTACCTCTGAAAACTCGGTCATTGAAACGCTTGGAGAACAGCTCGACCCTGAGACACATGGGCCCCCAAGCATCAGAATCGGTTCAATGATAACTGGCTTATCTGTACTTATTCTCACCAGGTGAAAATCACCTTGAGGTGCTCTTCTCACATCCCGGGCATCCTAACCCCGATGCACAAAAACCACAAAACCTCAAGGAAAAGCCAGTCTTTTCGTCTAGGCTAGGCCTCACATTTTATTTGCACTGACTAGCCAGCCTATCAGAAAGTCAGAACATTTCCTAGTGTTACATCCTGTCTCAGCACCTAAAGCATCCCATTTGGGATGTTCTCATCTGATGTTGGGAGAGGACAGGAGAAAGATTCTCTTCCCCTTACTTTATTCTAGGGATGATGATTATTATCCTTTGTAAATATTTTCTATTTCACCAGAAACATTTCTCATTTAACTGGCTAATATTCTCTCCCAAGGTTAAATCTCTTATGTCCCCACAATGTTAAATCCAGATTCTTCCTAGCAAAACTTGTTCTAACAAATTCATCTTTGCTTTTTCCAGTTCACTTTCCTGAGCATTGTGACACCAGATGAGGGCACAATGATATTTCCACTTGAGACAGGGTTTGTGCAGTGGGAGGAGCTAACGGTGGAATAAGGCAGCACACACAGAGTTTACAACCCAGTTACACATTGGCTGCATCACTTGAGACAACTGGTCTACATTCTGGTAGTCTTTTCCCTGACCTTTAGTAATAATGCTTGCACAACAGACTTTTAAAATAATATCATGATAGAACAAAAAATGCATATGAACAGATATTTTCATCTCAAGTACCCCAAATATGTGCATGTTCACATAAGTATTTATACAAATCTCATTGCCGTTGAGTAAATGCTGACTCATAGTGATCCCGTAGGACAGGGTAGAATTGCTGCTGTGAATTTTCAGTACTGTAGAAAGCGCCATTTTCTTCTGAGGAGGGACTGGTGTTTTTGAACTGCTGACCAAGCAGAGCACAGCCTAGCACATAACTACTGTACCACCAGGACACCTTTATGTGTGTAAATACATATCCATGCATGCTCAGGAAATTCGCGTTTGGAGAAGAGACTTGCCTAGGGTGCTGTTGGCCAAATGAAGAAGAAAAAAGGAACCCTTTGTCCTTTAGTATTTGAACTAGTGGTTTGCACCCGAAGCTGGGAAAATTTGGGAGAGGACAGCCATGAAGAAATCTCCTCTTTAAGACTGAACATTAAAGGAAGCCTATGGGCAGGAGGAAAAATTCACTAGGTGTCCACCTGGATCCACTTGTTGATTGAAAGTGGGAGAAATGCAGCAATAAAGAGATAGGTTGAGGTTGGCCACTGATATTCGTGGACCTGTTTCACAGGTACTAGAGGAAAGACTAGAGCCAGCTGGCTGGTCTGAAGTTTGTGACATAGCCCAAGGGGCGTAGGGTTGTTGAGAATTTGTGACAGGGCCCATGGTCAAAAGGACGAGCGGCGTGGAGGTGCTAGCCAGTGCTGAGATTCTTCCACTGCTACCTGATCCACAAGACTTTTCACCCACCAGCCTGTGATCCCCCTGCATTCACCATCATTGCATGTGCTACATGAGTCTGAAGAGGAATTTATAGACTAGTATCAGACATATTTGCTAATAATAGACTTAAGGACTTCTTCTGGGCTGGGATGTTTTCTCAATGTACAATTGCTCTTTTATATAAATCTCTCTCTTACACCCATATATATGAGTGTCTCTGGATTTGTTTCTCTAGTCAGCCTGGGCTAGCACAATGTGTGTGTGTGTGTGTGTGTGTGTGTGTGTGTGTGTGTCTTTTTCTAATCTAACTTTACTGTGACAAATATATCAATGTGAGGTTAGTAGTTTTGTAAGATCATCATCTTTATAGAGCTTACTATTACTTAAAATATTCATTCGTTAATTTATCTGCTTTTTTATTTGCTTGGTCATATTTAATTTATATTCTGTCTTTTCCCATTTAGAATGTAAACTTTATTATAGCAGGAGCCTCCTCTGTTGGATGTCTTGTCCTTTACTGTATTCCCAGGTTCTAGAATATTATCTGGCATACTGCAAGCTAAAAACCATATTATAGTGAACACAAAAATGTATGGATGGCAATGTTTTATGTGAACAGTCCTATTATATAAGGGAGATAACTTACTTTAAAGGGTTTTTCCAAGTTCCTTTCCCAAAGTTTTTCACCTACCTTTCCCTTTACTGATGGAATTTAAAAATCTGAGCATGAAAAAGATTGTCTTGCAAGAATTCGTGTCACACAAAGAATAAAAGTACCTTGTTCCTACTAGCCTCTTTCCCACCATAACACTAAGCCAGGTCTTTAAAATTTATCATCTTATTTTGTTCCCTAGATTTATGTATATAAGAAGCAACTATATAATATGGAGATTTGAATCTGCAAAACACTTTTGAGTTATTTGGCTGAAGGCCTTAGAATATTGTGATACCTGAGAAAATAAATGTCTGCTTTGGCAGGCCCTGAATCTCATCAGTTTTATGCAAACAAAGCATGAAGGTGAAAATATATATCGACATCCTAGTGTTTAGAATCCAAAAAGAAAGATGTTCGTGTCTTACCGGAAGAAATGGCACTGCTGAATATTCATGAGAGAGATATATTTTACACCCCCCTGCAGGCACAAAATATTTGTATAAATATGAAATCTGTGCATAATTATATGAAAGTAGACATTACCCAGAGGTTAAATATACTAACAAAGCAAGGCAGGTCTTGCCCTCCTGCAGGTTTTATTAAATAAATGCAAGTCATTGAAAGGGTGTAAACATCAAGGAAGAGCTGAACACTTTAGGGTGGTCCAAAGGAGTATAACTGGAGGTAAGAAGAATCTGCTAGTAACGGTACGTTCAGCTTGAGCTCATTTATAATCACATTGTACTTTACTCCATAGCAATGCCTTTAAAAAACGCTTTCAATCTGAAATTCACCAGCTAATGAAAGTTATTAGACTGGAATTGCCTGGCTGGGATGTCATGGAAGTTTTACTCTTTGAAATCTTGAGTTTGGCGACTCAGCAAAGTGTCATCCATTTTGAAAATTGGATCAAATGTGCAAAAGAAAATGAATATACACTAGGTTGGTTTTGCTTTGTCGGTGACTAGTATTTGACAATAAATTAAAAGGCCTAGCATTGTTTTATTTTTCTTCTTAAAAGTGTCATTTCATACTTTTCTCTCATAGTTCTAAATATTAAGTTGATTCATGCTTTCAGGTAACTGACTCCTTTCATTTTAGACAAAATGGAACTCCTTTTGTTTTCCTTTCAGGGAAAGAGCCTCATCTTTCGCTGAAACATGGTCAGTGGGTTTGAACATCTAACCTAGCAGTTAGCAACCCAGCATCAGGAGTAAGCTTTTTTGAATTCCTACGCTCTCTTTTGGAAAGAAGAGCTCGTCATAAAGTGGCTGGCTCTTTCCCACATGCTTTCTTAGTAAGTGCTGCCAGGGCTCACCACATGTCTTCTTCCCATCTCATCACCTCTGTATGCCTCCACAGTAAGACTGGAAGCCCTGGCGTTGCAATCTTTGAAGGACTGAGCTGCTAAATAAAAGGTTGATGTTTTAAATTCACCATTCATTCTGTGGGACAAATATGTGGCTGTCTGCTTCTATAAAAATGTATTTACAATCTTGGCAACTCTCTGAGGCAGATCTACTGTGATCTGTAGGATCCCTATGAGTCAGAATTGACTTGATGGAAATAGAATTGAGGTTTTTTGTTTGGGGTTTCAGATAAGGAGACAACTGAGAGAGATTCCCTAGAGTCCTGACCTGAAACAAGATCTTTATATAACAGGTTCTTTTCACACCTCTTCATGTTCTCAAATTAATCCTTCTCCAAGACAAATCTATATTTGACCCTACCCAAACTTTTCACCTCTCTCCTTTCCTGTTTCTAAGCCCTGAAGCTTTTGATATTCCCCAGTCTGTACAAGTCAGATCTTAAGGTCTTGGAAGCTCAATTCCTAATTCATAATCGGCAGCTGGCTCCTGATTTATAAATCAGGATACACTCATGATTATATGAAATATTACACATGGACCACATTATAAATGGGACAGGGCTTTTGTTCTGAACTAGAACATGTTTACTACAGTAGTGTTAGGAGATCAGTTTCGCTACCAATTTGTGTTTTGGGACACAGTCTTGTATTAGACATTGATGTTCACATTATGCCAAGGCCCAGTGGAGTATTGTAAAATACTGAACTGGTCATTTTATTGCCTTCCCTATAAATTTCTGCTGCTGCTTTGTTTTCTATAGGCTAAGGTTCAACATGTGGTCTAAGAAACATTTCAGGAGGTGGGCCATTGTTTAACTATTCCTCTACTGACTCTGTCCTTTTATACCTTGATCTTCCATCCCCACATTACTCAGTTTTTGTAAACATTCTAGCTCTTTCTATCTTCCACCTGTGATGTATTCCATTTTTACTTGATTGGACCACTTTTGCTTATACTTGATATTATTTCTAGTTTGACTTCTCTCCCTAAACATCACTGTTGTGTTTTTAGCTGCTGTCAAGTTTACCCTGGAATCATGGTGACCTGGAATCAAGTGTACCCTGGAATCATGCATTATGGAACAACATGCTACTATTGACTGTGAACTGGACCATTGTGATCAAATAGGATTTTTGTGGGCTCAGTGTTTGAAGTTGACTACTAGGGGTTTGCCATAGTTCATTTTAGTGTGAAAGCTCTTCTGATACTTGCTCATCATAGTAAAATATGAAACCACCATTGAGGGACAGGTAGTGGCTGCATCTGAGGTGAATTGGCCATTGGTGAAAATTGGACCACTTGATGACCAATATCTCAAATGTCACTATGTTTGTGGGTGTTGCCCTAAATGAAAATATTCTCCTCTCTCTTTCCTCTCTATCTCCTTGGCACTTCCTTCTTTTTTTTATCTCCTAGAAAAGTGTATCTAGGAGTTTTAGGATCTTGTTTAGTGTCTCATTGTTTACATCCATTCTGCCCTTCTCTCCCAACTATCTCCAAACCTGATCCCTTCTTACCAACCCCATTACTATTGCATGTTTACAATCACTGACCATACTGTATTGGGCCTCTATGGTCTTTCAAATTTAGACAATAGAATTATATATAAAATAGAAATTTGGTCATTTTAACAAGGTAGTTAAAATTATTTAAATGGTACTTACCGCCTCCCTATCTTAGTGAAATTGTTACACTTCTGAAAACAATTGGTGTTGCTATTAATATTTATAATTGAATTCCAGCTGTAAATCCTGCAAGAGCTTATACACATATGAGTGTCTGTGAATTTGTTTCTCTAGTCAACCCAGACTAACACAGTCATCATCTCCAGATACCTGTTGCCTGGCACTCTATCCTGGTGATGTCATTCTTTTTTCATGCTTGGTCCTCTGATTTCAATGGATTTCTCTTCCTCTTATTCCTTCCTCTTACTTAATGAGCTCTGGTGACGTAGTGGGTCAGATATTGGGATACTAACCTCAAGTTTAGCTGTTTAAAATACCCAGCAGCAGCTCCAGGAGAGAAAGAAGTGGCAATTTACTTCCATAACGAGTTATAACCTAGGACATTTGAAAAGGCAAATCTCCTCTGTCTTGTAGCATCGTTGTGAGTTGAAATCCACTATATGGCTGAGTTTGTGTGCTTGTTTGGTTTTTTATTTTCCTCTGACTAACTGGAAAGTTGCATTTATCTTCTTACAGTTGAATTTCTACATTGCTAGAACAATGATTGCAATGGCAGTGAATCTAATGATCATTTTTGGATATCATAACCATATATCTGAAATTTGGATATCATAACCATATATCTGAAATTTCAGTAAGATAATTTTATTTTCTCTAAGCAATATTGGTAATTTTCAATGAGATCTTTCATATATTTATATTAAGTTAAATGTATTTATAATTATTTTATAGGTGTTAAATGGTAGTTTACTCCCTTCAAATTTTTGTTACTAATATATAAACATACTTTTGTTTTAACCATGTACACTGTGACCTTTATGAGTTCACCTACATGATGATTAGAGTTTAAGTCAAGTAGACATTCTTGGGTGAGGGTAGGGGAGGAGCTGAGCCTATCAGTCAGGTCTCAGCCTTATAACACCCTTGTGGGGGTACGGGCTTTGGTATAAAAAGAGAGACCCTAAGCAGATCAGGGCCTCTTTGCCCCTCTGCCTTCTGCTGAGTCTGGATCTTGCATCTGGGCTGTTGATATCCTGCTGTCAACAGATTGTCCATCTTGGATTGATTAGAGCAACTTTGGGTTCATTTACCTCTGCGTCCCCAGACTGTGGCACTCTGTTTGTCAGTTTTCACAGTTACAAGAGTCAGTGGAATGTCTAGCTCACATCTGACCAAGGGCCTTAACCCAGACTATCTTTACCTACTTCTACAACCAGGTAAGTTGCTTCTTGATATAAATCTCTTTCTAAACATGCTCATATACAAGTCTCCCTAGTTTTGCTTCTCTAGAGAACCCAACCTAACACCAACTACTAATCACAGTAGATTTGTTTTATGTAAACAACTCTAGTATATGTAGAATTTTAAAATATATTATATAGACTTTTTATATGCCTTTTATTTATTTTTCTTTCCTTTATGAACTAGCTGGGCCTTTTATTGTGTTACTGAAAACTCTAGTGAGAATATCCTTTTCTTGTATCGCAATCACAAGGGGAAAGCATTAAGTCATTATCATTAAATATTCTATCAGGTTTATGTTTTCATAGTTTATTTTATTTCTAGCTAGATGGGTGATAATTTTTTTCAAATAGTTTCATCAATCAAGATTACAGTTTTTTTATATCGATTTTCTTTACATGTACTTTCTTTGTGTAAAGTCTACACCATAATTTTTTTATATTAAAGTCATTCTGCAATTATTTGACTATTAATTTGTTCTCTAGTGTCTTTGCTAAGCCTCATACTATGAAATAGGAAACAACCCCGATTATTTTGTATTTTAAAAGAGTTTTGTAAAAGATAGCATTATTTCTACCTTAAAAGCTTGATGGAATTCACCATGGAAGTTATATGGCACTGGATTTCCCTTTGAGGGATATTGGTAATGGATTCAATTTATCTAACATGTATCTAGCTAGCTACCTACTTCTCTTTCTATCTTTATAAATTCTCATGTATCCTCTTATTATCTGTATGTTCTGAAGTGATGTCTTTTCTCTCTTCTTTTTCCTTTATTCCTAACATTTTTGATCTGGATTTTCTATAAATCATGTAAAAACTCAATATTTGGTTTTGTTACTTTTATTATTTATATTTTCTATTTAATCTCCACTAGGATATTTATTACATATCTCCTTTAACATGTTTCATTTATTTTAGTCTTTTACCTTTTGTGGATAAAATTTAGAACATCATCTGCGTATCATTCATTTTTTCTACTCCAATAATTTAAAGCAAATCAAATGACCCTACCTGCTATTGTGTTGTTAGGTGCTGCCGCATCAGTTCCGACTCATGGGGACCCTAT
This sequence comes from Echinops telfairi, assembly GCF_000313985.2. NCBI lineage: Eukaryota > Metazoa > Chordata > Mammalia > Afrosoricida > Tenrecidae > Echinops > Echinops telfairi. The sequence continues at coordinate 22,605,354 of NW_022103915.1, read as the reverse complement.
GTTCAGCAGAACCAAAGGTGCCTGGTCCTATGCCGTTCTCTCAGTTGTTGCTGTGCTTGTGCCTATTACTGCAGCCAGGGTGTCAATTCATCTCTGATAGATAAATAATGTGTATCTATTAGTATATAAATTTGCACATGTGTATATATATAATACTTCACCCTTGTTACTGGTCTTATTCTGAAGTGTACTTACAATAATATAGTCAAGCAACTTGCTTATGATTACTGTTAGAAAGATATATCTTTAAAAATTGCTTTCACTTTTAGTCTATTTGCATTTTAAACTTTAAAGTGTATCTGTCTTGTACATAGTTTATAATTTTGTTGTATGATGCTGCTGTCTATAATGCCTGGCATTTAATGAAAGTGTTCAGATCAGCTATATTTAATGTATATATGCTATGGTTGGCTTTCAGCTTTACTCTCTGGCATTTCTTTTGTCTGGTATGTTTGTGTCTCTATTGCCAATTTTTTGTCTTATCAGTTAATTCCTTTTAGTCTTTCATTTTGCCCCTCTTTGGGTCTCAGCTATAATTTTAAATGTTATTTTCTAGTGGTTGTACAACACACGCATCCTAACTGTTGACATCTTCTTAGGATCATATGAACTCTAATGGCGCTTTTGGTTTTGAGACTATTTGACTTCAAATGAAAATGGTTGGGCTGTGTTAGTTTATGGTTTTTAATCATGGAAAGCCTATCTTTAAGTATAGATTTAATCAGGGAGACAGTCAAAATAGACTATGTAAGTGGGGCCAGGAGCATTATCAAGTTCAGTGTTCCTACTGGCATTTGTTTGATTATATCAAAAAAGGAGATAATAAAAGTCATAACTTAAAATTAATGAGAATTTATCCAATTCAAAATCAAATAAAAATGGCAATAGAAACACAATAATCTTTTAGTTCAGCTAAATGGAATTCTTTTGAGCATTATTCTATCTAAGGTTTTGAAAGAAAAGATTTACTTTCAATAAGAAAATCTCTATTCCATCATAATTTTACAACAGTGTCCTTGATGTGGTTATTCTAGGACAAAAAATTCTTTTTATTTTTTGTATTCATTTCACTTTGCTGTGAATTGGAGAAACAATTCATCATATACCTATGAAGAGGGAATCTATATATTATGTCATATGCATTTATAAAATGCTATATCACTTTTTAGAGTTATGGGGTTTTTATTTCTCAATTGTCTCTAAAACAAAAAAAAAGTACATACTTAAAATTTTAAATTATGCCATATTACAGTGGTATGTGCCTCTGAAGAGACTCTGACCTGGAATAAAAATAGGCTATTTTATTACTTTTTCAGTAAATATGTATTCGTGTTCATATTGTTCTCTAGATAAGAGCACAGTCATACACAGAGCTGTAACCCTTGGCAGGGAAGTGTTAGGTCTGGAGATGGTAAACAGAAAAAACAAGCCAATCAGCAGTTACTCTTTATACTCTGTTGAATCATACATTAGGAATGTAAACGCAGAGGACAATCAAAGTGAAAAGGACCGAAATGAAATGTTCCGACAGGAGATGAGACTACAACAGATAAGGATAACCTACCAAGTAAAACATGGGAACCTTATGTCTTTGGTCGACATATGCAATTAGGACAAGGAAAAAGAAACCCAAAGAATATTTTTGCGTGTGGTTCATTTAAACAAATAAAAATTATTTTCTATTATTCTATCATGGGGAATATATCGAAGAAAGTGAAAGTTTGGGTTAAAGAGGAGACACCTCAGTAGCAGCCTTTTATGCGCCACATTGAGACAAGGTGGATGTCACCATCGCGGTCATGGGAATTCTGGGGTGAGCGGTAGCAGAAGAAGGTTTGTACTTAATGTAGGAAATAATACCATAAAGTTTATCAAAAAATGACATAGTAAAAGGATTAACATGATGATTATAAGACTAACATGTTGGCATGATCTAGAAGATAAATGATGAAGAATAGCCTAAAACAATTTCTAATGCTAGAAAAAGAGGAGAGAGAGAGAGAGAAAATAGAAATATTAAAACATGACAGGTTAAATATAACTTCAAATGTTCTTCCTCTACTCTTCCTTTGTTTTATTTCGTGTTTCAACAGGACTACGCAGTGGAGTTTCTAATTCTGGTCAATTTTATGTCTTCATATGACCATTCATTACGGAAACGGAAAAAATAAACCTTTCAAGATTATTCTACTTTAGTCTCATTTAAAGGTGGATCGTTTGTTCAAGTCTCTTATCACCAATATGATGAAGGGGGATGCATAGTGCTTGGAGTCTCGCCCTGTTCCAATTATATTCCAGCTAGTTTATTGTAAGGCATGAAATTGGTGAGATGTTCATTTCTCTCTATCCGCCTTAGCTACTACATCTCATAGTGAGAATCCTCTCATCAGTTTTACGTAAGAGTTGGGAAAGCAACATAAAATGTTTTATTGAAAACATTTAGTAATTAGCTTGATGTAGCTGTAGTAATTAGCTTGATGTAGGTTCTCAATGTGCCTCTCTCCTCTTGTTTCCTTTTATATTCTCCTTTTGTGGATCAGATCTCTCAATGTTAGAATAATTATTCTCCCCTAGAATATATATTTCCTGAGGGGAATTTTTAATACCTGAAGAGATTTTCAGGTATTGTTCAGGATTTAATTTTGCTTGGATCCACTATCATTGCTCATGGAAACAGCAGTAAAAAGACATTAAACGACTCACCGCTTTAGGTAAATCTGTTACCCAAGACCTGTTTAAAGTGTTGAAGAACAAGGGTATTACTATGAGTTCTACAGCATTCCTGTGCCAAGCCATTCGTATTTTCAATCACTTTATATACATGTGAAAGTTGGATATTGAAAAGGCAGACCAAAGGAGAATCGATGCGTTTGAAATACAGTGCTGGCTAATAATATTGAAAGTGTCATGCACTGCCAGAAAGACAGACAAATCTGTCTTGCAAGAAGTCCAACCAGGATTCTCCTGAGAAATTTAGAGTGATGAGACTTCATTTCATGTCTTCTCAAGAGGCCAGTTGCTGGAAAAATGACATCATGCTTGATAAAGTCGGTCAGCCACGAGGAAGATCTTTGCGGGGATGGATAGACACAATGTGCTCCAACATGGCGGCAATTGTGAGGATGGCACTGGACTGGGAAGTGTTTGTCCTGTTCTTTGTATGGTTGCTCTGGGTCAGGATGGATTTGATGCCAGTGTGGGCTTAGTTGTTGCTGCTGTTGTTATTTTGTGTATGTATACATACATGAACTATGTAAACATATATACTTTTGTACAGATGCATCTAGTCATGATGATGCCATATCTGTCAGATTAGAATTGTGTTCCATAGGATTTTTCAAAGATTTTTAGGAGCGGGTCATCAGATCTTTTTTTCTCCCAGAGGCGCCTCTGGGTGGACTTAACTAGTTAACCTTTTATTTAGCAATCCGACAAGTTGCCTGCACTGTTCAGATTCCATATATGCATATATCTATGCAAACATCTATTTCATCATGTCTTCTATGGCAATTGTGCAGGAAACATTAATATGTTGAAAATTTATTTGTTTTCAATTACATTTCTATCCTTTATTTTTAGGTCACTGAATTGATTTAAAATATTTTTGAAATCAGATTACATTATCCATGAATGTTACTCCAGAGTATTTAATGGGTAATTATAGAATAGTTTTATTTAATTTGGTATTATGGCTTGAGACTTCCTGGCCCCAGTGACTTACATTTTTCTATATGGTCTCTTGTTGATACAAAGACTGCGTCTAGGAGATTATTACGGAATAATTATGTAGCAATGTTATGCCCTGCTCTTCTAGTTGGTTTCTATTATTCTCTTAACCTCAAAAAAGATTGATCCACCAAGCACGACGTCTGTCTGCTTATTGATTTCGACCTAGTGATGGTGACCTTAACATCGGAGAGTTGGAAAAGGCCTAATGAAAAGATATGTATAAGAGAACTACTTCTCAAGCCCGAAAGCCATCTCATTACTTCATTATTGCTCTTTAACTACCTGCATTCGGTTCTAGCTTCCACGGAAAGTGGGTATTTAAACTGTTCACTTTTACAAAACTGCTTTGTGAGTTAAAATAACTACATTGAGTCATCTCAAGCCTTCTTAATTTCCTATGAGAATAAGTATGACTTTTTCAATTTTGATGAGTAATATGAGACACAGCTTATAGCCAGTAAATTCTACAGCAATATCCCTACCTCTTTTGATTTATATTTTAGATTTTTAATAATGCATTCCAGCAACCTGTGTGACATTTTCATTACAGTCTACATGTTTTAAGTTAAAGATGAAGCTTAGATGCTATTCAATGCTTTTGAAAAAAGTGGTACAGCATGTATATATTGAGTCTCAATTTTATGTTTGTTTCAAAAATACTATAAATGAATATAGGAAGCTTTGAAAAATACGTTTTTCCTTTCCAACAGCAAGAATGTGCATGTAAACTAACTAGCTGTACTTTTTGCACAATACTTATTGGTGGCAGGTAGAAAAATAGCATTTTACAGATGTTTTTCAATTTTCTACCAACTTGACATTCCTCTGAGAGTAGAAGTAATATCACATGCTGTATTGCTTAGGGAAAAATTATATGTACGCCATATATACTCATGTGTAAGCCGAGGCTTTCAGCACATTTTTAATACAGTTTTTATGGTAAAATTAGGTGCCTCGGCTGATATTTGGGTTGGCTTATATTCGAGTATATATGGTAACTATATATATATTGCTGTATCTACACATGTATATGTTGTATATATGTATCTATGTGTATATATACACAGATTTATGTCTATAATACATGTAAATATATACATATATATACAATTTATGCATACAGTTTTAACAGATAGAACTCTGTATATATACACTTAGTAGATATACATTATTTAACTACATATATATGCTTAACATATATGCATCACATGCATATGCATTGTGCGTGTGTGTGTGTGTGTGTGTGTGTGTGTGTGTGTGCGTGCAGTTAACTCTATGGAAGCTGAACTTCAAAAGGACTGCCTTATTTTTCTGGATCACACAGGTTTTCAACCTTCAACAAGTTGCAGTCATAATTTTTCTATCACTCTCTCTTAGTGGAAAATATTTGAGTTTTCATTCTCTGATAGGTTTCTGCCTTACATGGATTCTGGCTTTTGCAGTTTTACTATATTTTTACATGTATAAATCTAGATGATAGATATGGTGAAGTAAAATTACTTCGAATAGCTCTTTTGTCCATGTTCTTGTTAACTCCCATCAAATGGTTATAAGGAGCCAGGAATATAGAGCGTATGAGTGTATGAGACATTTACAGAGGGGATTGTCCGGTTTTGCTATTCCGCTGAATATGTGACTGAGCTATGTCAGAAGCAGGAAGAGAGAGAATGCTGACACCATTAGGAAAGACCCACCAGTGGAGCACATGCGGAATCCCTGTCTGAAGTGGCAGAAGCACTAGAAGCCACAGGTGCTCTAGTGGGGAGATCATGAGACAGCGGGAAAGCAGCACCGAGACCATGAGACAAAGTGGTGGGTTGGCTTTCCAGTGCATGGGATGTGGCAGAACCCAAGGGACATGTGACTCAGAGGTCAAGGGCCAGAGAGAGCCACCCTGTCAGCATGGCTGAGAAAAGACCAAACAATTGCATCCTTAACATTTTGTGACCCATTAGCTACTCGAATACGTCCCATACTTGCGAGTAGTGTCTGTTAGGGGCAGGTGGACAATAGGATGGGTTATCAAACCCACCGAAAAAGTCAAGTGCACTGGGAAAGTAGGTTGTTATCAGACTAGGATAAAATAGGATGGAGAGTGGATCATGTCTGAGTTAGTTAATTGTGCCAGCCTGGCCGATAATCACATGTGGGGCTAATTGAAAGGCGGAAGGATAAATGGGTGGTGAGCCTCACCTTTCTAGTTCTCAGGTCTCTTGCTTTGTGATGGTCGCACCAGGGTGCAGCTGCCTTAGCAGTTCCCTGCTTCAGCTTGCAAGATGGACTTCCTATAAGACATCCCCAAGGAGAAGCTACGTGGACCTATCCCGATACAGCCCTGGGTGCTGGAGCAGCCGTGTGGAGACCCCTGCTAGTGCTGAGATGCTTATTCATTCACTGACTCAGCTTTCCTCCTGCAGTCGGCATCATTGCCTCTGTTTTGTGAGGTGGAGGACTTTGTGGACTGGTGTTGGGTTAATGGGTTAATGTTGGACTTGTGGGCTTGGGCAGCATTGGGTTGGGATGTTTTCATGATGCACATTTTCTTTACATAAAACTCTCTCTTATACATGAGTCGCTGTGGATTTGTTTCTCCAAAGTACCTAGACTAATACAATGTCTGACCTTTGCTTTGTGACTGGTATGACGTTCCATTCTCCTTTTTTCTTTGTGTAAACAGAGGAGGGCACAGATGGTTGCCATATTATTACCTCAATTGACTTAGATATGGCTATCCATGTGGCTCTATAGCCAAGTTTAAGTCTTCTATTTGGGGATGCTACTCATAGTAATCCTGTAGAGTAGACCACACTGTACATCTGTGCTGGAGCAGAAAGGCTTCTCCTTCTGTGCAGAGTGCCTTGTAGATTTGAACTACGGACGCTGTGACTGGCAGCACAGTGTAACTCATGAAGGAATTGACTCGATGGCAGCGTGTTTGTTTATTCCATTATTTGGGGATCCAGTTAATGATTTGCTGTGTAATTGATTTCAAGTCAAAGTGTTCCCATATGTATGAGGCTAGAACTGTGTTCTATAATATTTTCAATGGCAGATATTTAATGATTTCCCATAAATAGATTCACAGGCCTTTCTTCTGAGACCCTCTTGGGTAGATTGGAATTTCCAGTCTTTCAGTTAGCAGTCAAGTGCATTTATTGTACCACGCAGAGACTCCTAGATGGGGATTAAACAGCAAATCAAACCGATGAAACTGTTGCTGTGGAACTGATTCTGAATCATGTTCTCGTTGTTAATAGGTGCCATTCACTCAGTTCTGGCCCATGCCAGAGTTCTGCATGTTTGTTTATTCCGTTATTTGGGGGTCCAGTTAATGATTTGGGCAACACTGTGCCATCCTCAGGTTGTTCCTGTGCTTGAGCCTATTGTTTCAATCACTGGGTCAACCCATCTCCCTGAGGGCCTGCTTGTCTTTCTGCTTCTCTACTTTACAAGGCAGGACAGCCTTCATCAGAGACAGGCTTCTCCTGACCATATGTCCAAAGTATGTAAGACAAAGTCTTGAAATTCTTGCCTCTAAGGAGCACCCTGACCATACTTCTTCTAAGACAGATATGTTTGTTCTTTTAGCAGTCCACGAACTTTCAGTATTCACATTTCAATTACATCAGTTTTGATCTTCCTTACTCAGTGTAAAACTTTCACACACATTTGAGACTACTCTGGCAGGGTTCAGGCAGACCTCTGGATCACAAGGATCTCTTATTATGTTGTAGAAACACTTTTCGATGTTTTAAAGTAATTCAAATAGTGATTTTCATATTTCGCAGTCCTTTATTAGGTGTGTGTTTGGAGTCTTGTTTCTGGGTTCTAATTCTAATGCGTGTTCCATGGGATTATGATTTTTTAAAGGGGATGCTCTACATTTTAATTTTTGTTCTTAAAATGTGTCTAACCAGGAATGAATACTTACTCAATTTTTTTATAGGTCTTGAGACATCATACACTTTCTGATCTGGATTGAACTCTGTCTCCTGTTTCTCATAAAGACAAAGCAATCAAGTGAACTCTTAGTATTTCACAATTTCTCAAGGATTCACGGAAATTCAGTATTAACAGAAATCTAGAGAGTCTTATTCTTGCTAAGGTAATCTTAGTGTGAATACCAGGGCTTTTTACTGTCTATTAAAGGCTTGAATCCTATAGCAGTTTAGACATTCTTCAAGGTCTATAGATTCTCAACCGTAAAAATAGTCCACTTACAAAGGTAATTGAGGAGACTTTAATAATGCCTATGAGAGACAGATCTTGAATGGACTACCTTGTTTTTCTGTGTCTCCCAGGTTTTCCACCTTTGACAATGTGTAATTTTTCAATTTTCTATCACTCACTATTAGTAAAAAATGTTTGAGTTTTCCTTCTCTGAAAGGTCTCCGCTTTAAATGGGTTCTGATTTTCGCAGATTTTACTAAATTTACTATGGTTCAAATTATAAAGCTAAGGTTAATAGAAATAAGCAAGCAATGGTAAACACCCTGAGGATAATAGCATAGAGTCTCAATCACCCTGAGATTATGAGGCCGTGAGAGAGACTTGATGCTGGCTGGCAGAGAGAGTATCTTTCGCAGGAATGTGCTCAGCAGTGTACGTGGACTTCTAACTTTTGATTGTCTACCAAGAAAGTACTCAGAAATGAGTACCCCAATCTCACATTCTTTCTCCAACTTCATTCCAGTGCTTCCAGTTATCCAAATCTCAATAGAAAATAGATTATGTTGGGACCCACTGAAGTCACTCCTATATGTGATCTGGCCTCCTAGGCTATAGAGCTAAGTGCCGAAGAATGGGGACGAGGTTTGAAAGTGAAAGAACTATAAATCCAGCATAGGATATGAACAACCATTCTTAATTAGTCCTAAGGGGTTACTGAAATCTTGCTAATTGTGGGATGGTATGGCACAATGTTATTCTTACATATGAAGGCTCCATTTGCAAATGGTGTCAGATGGTCAAATATTAACTGATTTATGTTTAAAATGAAAGTAAGCCACCAGGGACAAAATCAGTGGCTCATTTCATTAATGTAACAACTCCTATAAGAGATATAGCTCCAATTCTCTATGGTTTTACAGAACAGAACTTTCTATCATACAAGAATCTAAAACAGAGGGGAAAGTTCTCCTTCCGAAGCCATGTCTTTTCCGGATGGGTCGCCATGTCTCCTTGGGCATTCATATATTCCAATCAAGTAAGAAAACAAACTGGGGAAACTACACAATATTTACCTTTCATGCCACAAGTATTGATACTTCCCCATTAGTCACAACTAGTTACAAGCTTACACTGGCTTCTGGATTGTTAAGTGGTATCAAGTCAGTTCAGACTCTGAAGAAGTATATGTACAAGAGAACAAAAAATTTTCACATCCCTGGCCACATTCAAAATTGTCATGTGTGAGCTCATTTATACAGCCACCATGTCAATCTATCTCATTGATGTCTCTCTTCATTGACCCTATACCAAGTCTAATGTCCTTTTCCAAGAATGGCTCTCCTTATAAATTGTTCAAAATATGTGAGATGTCGTCTCACCATCCTTGGATATAAGGATCATTTTGGTTCCTTTCTCCAAGGCAGATTTATGAGGCTGATAAATCTGCACAAGACTCTTTAGAGTGTTGAAAAGCAAAGATTTTCCTTTGAGGACTAAGGTGCACCTGACCCAAACCATGGTGTTATCAATCACCTCATATGCACGTGAAAGTTGCAAATTAACTAAGGAACACTGAAGAAAAATTGATGCATTTGAATGATGATGTTGGTGAAGAATCTTGAAATTATCATGGACTTCCAAAAGGACAAACAAGTCTTTCTTGGAGGAAATTCAATCAGAATGATACTTAGAAGTAAAGATGGAAAAATTTCCTTTCAAGTACTCTGGAGAGTTTACTAGGAAAGACAAGACCTGGAGAAGCACATCATGCTTGCTAACATGGAGTAAAGGGGGGAAAAAGGAAGTCCCATGATGAGATGTATTGACACAGAGGCTGCCACAATGGATCAAACATAAGAACAGTTGTGAAGATGGTGCAGGACTGGGAAGTGTTTCCTTCTGTTGTACATCGATTGCTGAGTCTGACCCAACTGAAAGGCATATAACAAGAAGACATATTTGTTTGTTCCTCAGGCAGTCCATGGTACTTTCAATAGTCTTTGTCAACACCTTAATTCAAATGCATCCATTTTTCTCCACTCTTCCTTTTTCATTTTCTAACTTCCATATGTATATGTGGCAATTGAAAATAATGGGGTTTGAGTCAGGTGCACCTTAGACCTAAAGATGACATCTTAGCTGTTTAACATTTTTTGTATAAATTTGCCCAGCGCAATATATTATTTGATTTTTAGACTGCTGCTTCCATAAGTGTTGATGCTTGATCCAAGGAATAAAATCTCTACAACTCCATTATTTTCTCACTGACCCTCATGTTGAATAGTTTCAGTAGTGAGATTTTTTTTTTTTTTACACTGAATTGTAATCCATACTGTGTTAGTCTGGGTACTTTGGAGAAACAAATCCACAGAAACTCATGTATAAGAGAGAGTTTTATATAAAGGGTAAGAGTGCATTAAGAAAACATCCCAACCCAGTGCTGCCCAAGCCCACAAGTCCACCATTAACCCTTATGTCCGACACCAATCCACAGTCCTCCTCCATCTCGCAAAACACATGCAATGATGCTGACTGCCGGAGGAAAGCTGAGTCAGTGAATGTGTAAGCATCTCAGCACTGGCAGGGGTCCCACATGGCTGCTCCAGCACCCAGGGCTACATCAGGATAGGTCCATTTGGCTTCTTTTCAGGGATGTCTTGCAGGAAGTGGGCCTTGCCAGCTGAAGCAGGGAACTACTAAGGTAGTTGCACCCTAGTCCGACGATCAGAAAGCAAGAGACCCAAAAACTCAAAAGACGAGGCTCACTAAGCCATTTATCCCTCTGCCCTTCAATTAGCCCCACATGTGTTTATCGGCCAGGTTGACACAATAAACTAACTACATCACATACTGAAAGCCATTATCTTTGATTCATCAGTAAGTACTTCAAGTGTTCTTGGATTTCAGCAATAAGGCTGTGTCTTCGACATATAGTAGGTTCTTAATGAGCATCCTCCAATCCTGATGACAAATTCTTCTTCATGTATTCCAGCTTCTCATATTGTTTACTCAACAAGAAGTATGAATAACAATAGTGAAAAGATAAAACCCTAACACACATCTTTTCTGGCTTTAAATCATGCAGTACACCTTTGATAGAATGACTGCCTTTTGGTCTCTGTACTATTTCTGCCTGATCATGTTTAAGTGTGCTGTCTTTGCAGTGTTACAGATAGTTGGATGCCTTTCCGTAGTCAATAGAATAAATACAAATCAACATTTCTCATGTATTCTTTGTTTTCAGCCATGATTCATCTGATGTCAACAATGGTATGCTTCCTTTCATGTCATCTTATGAATTAAGCTTGAATTGTTGCAACATGTACTCCTATAATGCTCCATACTGCAGCAACTATTTTTAAAATTACCTTCAGCAAAATCTTACATGTGTGTGGTATTAATGATAATATTTGAAAATGTCAGCATTCTTCGAGGTCATGTTTCTTTGAAGGACACACATATGGATCTGTTCCAGTTAGGTCTTGTCTTCTGTCTTCCAGCACTGCATCAGTTTGTTGAAACGTTTCAATTGGTCTTCCATGAATTCCTAGAGTCCTGGTTTTCATTCATACCTTCAGAGCTGCATGAGCTTCTTCCAGTACTATCATTTATGGGTCATAAGCTATTTCTTGAAATAATTGCACATCAACCAGTGACTGTATAGTGCTTCCACTTTTTTTTTTTTGTTTCCTGCATGGTTCAATGTTTTCCTATAGAATCCTTCATTGTTGTACTGCAAGTCTCGAATTACTGCATCAGTTGTTCAGCTTGAGAAATGCTGTGTATATTTTTCTTTTTTGGCCTTTGAATTCCAGATACTTGCATATTTCATAGGAATACATTGTCTTCTAGAACTGCCCTTTGAATTTTTCTGTTTAGCTCTTTTATAGCACTGTTTCTTCCATTTGCTCTTGCTACTCTAATTTACTCAAGAGCAAGTTTCAGAATCTCTCCTTACATCCACTTTGTTCTTTTCTTCAATCCCTGTCTTTTTTTTTCTTTTTCTTTTTTAACATTTTATTAGGGGCTCATACAACTGTTATCCCAATCCATACACACATCAATTGTGTAAAGCGCATT
>NW_022103915.1:22519319-22591840 GCF_000313985.2 Echinops telfairi | reverse complement strand
CAACAAAACAGCAACAACATCAATCCACTGACGAAGAACAAATTAAAATATACCAAGCAAGAAAAACTTGTGTTTTCCAGTCTAGCCCGTTGGGGCACCATGCCCTGTCTCCAATGTCCACCCTCATCATTCCCTGGGGGCAATCCCTGTCTTTTTAATGATTCTTCTCTTTCTTCTTGTTTGAAGCTGCAGATGTCATCCTACAACTCATCTGCTCGTTCATTAGTAGTGTTTGATGCATCAGATATTTTCTTAAGATGATGCCAGAATTACAGTGAGATATTGTTATGGAGTAAAAGTCTTGATATGGCTCTTCTACTTTAGTCTGTGTAACTCTCATTACATGATTGGATGGGCCTATGCAAATAACATGTGTGTAACACTAATAGAAGGGATTGGTCAGTTTTAGTTACCTCTTTCCTGATTATAATTATAAACCATCTTTGAAGCATCAGTAGATAGATAAAGCCTAGGGATATTGGAAAACATGTACTAGATCTCTGTCTGAAGTAAAGAGGCTGAGACCAGAGGCGGCAGAGACTAACATGGTAACCATGGGACAGAGCAAATGTAGCGGTGCTGAGACTATAAAAATTTGAGATAGAGCAACAGAAGGCCAAAATACCACATGGTTGAGAGCAGTGGTTCTCAACCTGTGGGTTGCAACCCCTTTGGGGGTCGAACGAACTTTTCACAGTGGTCACCTAAGCCCATTGTAAAGCACATACATATTTCACAATATATAATTACATATTGTTTTGTGATTAATCACTGTGCTTAATTATGTTCAATCTGTAACAATGAAAATACATCCTGCATATCAGATATTTATATTACAATTCACGACAGTAGTAAAATAACAGTTATGAATTAGCAATGAAAATAATTTTATGGCTGGGGGTCACCAAAGCTGAGGAACTGTATTAAAGTGTCGTGGCATTGGGAAGGTTGAGAACCACTGGTTGAGAAGCTGAGGAGCAGAGACAGATTTGTTTGCTGCCTGAGGAAATGTGTTGTTATGGACCAATGACTATATATTTACTGCTTATTGATCCTGACTTGTGGTAGGTGACCTACTATTTTCGCCAATTTAAAAACAACAATATCATCAACAAAATGGCCCTCATTGCCACCGACTCAATTCCAACTCATGGAGGCCCCATAGGACAGGGTAGAACTGGCCCTGTGGGTTTCTGAGCCTGCAGCTCTTTGTTGTTGTTGGGTACTGTCCAGTCCGTTCTGACTCATAACAACCTTAAATACAACAGAATGGAACACCTCTGAGTCTGAACCACCCTGACAAGGGTTCTCATGTTGGAGCCCATTGTTGCAAAGATTGTGTCAATCCTTCATCAAGAGGGCTTGCCTCCTTTCCCTGCCCCTCCACTTTACCAAGTCTGATGTCCTTCTCCAGGGACTGGTCTCTTCTAACGACATGTCCAAAGGACGTGAGATGTTGTCTCACCATCCTTGCCTTCATGGAGTAGTCTGGTTATACTTCTTCCAAGACAGATTTGCTTGTTCTGTTGATAGTCCATGGTACTTTCAATGTTTTTGCCAGCATCATAATTCAAATGCATCTAGCCTTGTCTTTCTCCCAATTTGCCTAATAAACTCCCATAACTGTGAACATTGTCTATGAGTTCTTTGTGGGCTTTGCAACAAGTTATCGAACTCAGAATAGAAGTAGAGTGCTGTGAAGAGTTGGATGGTGTCAGAGAGAGTAAATAAAAATGGAGTGTGGATGATGTCTGATCCCTGCCTTTTGGAAATAAGGAACTGAGAGGAGGTCCCCCACCCCACTTACTGCAGATATGGTCACACTTGTATTCAGTCATTTATGGACTTGTTTAAATTTTCTTCAGCTTCAACCTGAATCTAGATAGGAACAATTGATGGTCTATTGTATAATAAGCCCTTGGGCATGTTTTAACCAATGATATTGAATTTCTTCTTTATTTGTTTCCACACATGTAGGTTATATGATTCCTATCTGTTTCCTCTGATGAGGTCCATCTGAACAATCCCTATTTACATTGTTATAAAATAGTATTTGCAATTAAGAATATTTTTAATATTTATAATATTCTCTCAAGTGATCTCCAGCATTCTTTCTTTCACAAAGGTCATAGTCCTTCACATAATCCTCACCAAGATACAAATAATTCTTGATAATTTAGTTCCTCCTGAGCCTGACACTTCACAGCAATTAAAGGGCAGTAGGTGGTAGAGTGGTTATGTGTTGGACTGGTACCCATAAGAACAGCAGTTCGAAATGACCAGCTTCTCCTTGAGAGAAAGATGAGGCTTTAACTCTCATAACGAGTTATAGTCTTGGAAACTTACAAGAGCAGCTCTGCACTGTCCTATGGAGTCCCTATAAGTTAATACTGACTCAGCGGTAGTGAGTTTCTCTTTTGGCTTGGGGGTTTTCTATTCCCATAAAAAGGTCACAGTTTTGGGGGTTCATAAGGGCAGTTCTCCTCTATCCCGTGGGGCCATTATGAGTTGGATTAGACTCCATGGCAGTGAGTTTTTTTTGTTTGTTTGCTTGTTTTTAGGTGGCATAAATGGTTTGTGCTGACCTGCTAACCTAGAGGCTGGTAGTTTGAACCCACCCACTTGATTAACACTGAAGAAAAGACCTGGTGATCTGCTTCTAAAATTAAACCCAAACCAAACTCACCACCATGGAGTCAAGTCTAACTCATAGCGACCCAAAAGACAGGGTAGAACTGCTCCTGTGGGTTTCCTAGACTCTAACTCTTTATGGGAGTAGAACATTACCTCTTTCTGCCAGGGAGTAGCTTGTGGTTTTGAACTGCTGACCTTGGGGTTAGTAGCCTGGAGCATAACCACTGCAGCCAAGGAAGCCTATGAAGCTGTTCACTGTAACACAATGGCGTGTCATGAGTTACAATTAACTTGATTTTAACTAACAGCAATCATCTTCTGTTAGATCTTTATGTCTCCTCCCTGCTCCCCCCTCCCCAACCCCCGCCCTGGACTATGTTAGTCATAAAGTTCTACTGAAATCTATTCAACATCATAGCAAAACACAAGCTTCCTCTGACACAAGTGTGGTGACTCTGCCTCTGCTGTGAAATCAGGAACCAAGTTGAAGGCAGGTAACAGTAACCCTATGCTTACTATTATGTCTGTGCCATATATTGAATTATTGGTTTTCCATTTTAGTTAACTGCTGAATTCACTTATTTTAAAAACTCAAAAGTCATTGCTATTGAGTCAATGCCAACTCATAGCGACTCTTTAGAACTGCCCTCGTGGGGTTCTGAGACTGTAACTGGTTTACGGAGCAAACAGTGACTCAGAGTGAATGGCAGTTTCAAACTGTTGACCTTGTGGTTCGCAACGAGTTATATTAGGTTCCCATTGACTCTGTATCCATTTCCACAAGTTAATCAATGGAGTAACATTAACTAGTAGCAATGCCAATTGATGTTAAGTTGATTTGAATGTCTAATGACCCTTTTAGAGGAATGGGAGACTTCAATTACATTGAAAAACTCAGTCTTTCATATTAAGAAGCTTGACTCTTTGCTGGAAAGAAGGAAATGAGAGAAATATAAAATTAACTAGCTATGGAAATAGAATATTGTCAAGTTGTAAATTACATCCTTAGAGATTAAATAAGAATTAAGGAAATGTAAGCAGGAGAGAAAAAATTTCCCCAGAGCTGGCTGTCAGGACTGCCTAGGAAAGGGGAGTGAAATTGGATTTACTAATACTGCTATTGTACTCATACGATTTTCACTTCCTAGCCACCTCTTGGCTGATATAGGCACAATATTCAAATTAGTTTGATTTTTACTCTGGTATATTTTCTAAAGCATCAATATATTCAGCATCCTAATAGCAATTCAGTGCCATTTTTCTTATGTCAAATGAAAAGTACTATCAATACAATGTGATTGTGATCACTGATTGGTGGCAAATCTTCTGAAATTACTATGTTTATACAACCAAGTAGTGTCAGCTTTTTACTTGTGCCTGCTGTTGATATTCCTGGGATGTTTTCTTTTACAAGGCAGCTTTCCTACCTTGGTCTACACTATTTTGTTGTTATACTGATAACCAAGTTTTGGAGCATCTACTAGGAAGAGCATCAGGAGACTTTAGCATTAATTGGGGCTGGAAGGGAATTTTATATACCTCTCAAAGGTATTTCTTCCCTAAAACTCAGCTTTATTTATTATTTCTTTATTGTATTAATGCTTTACGAAAATAGTTACTTTAAAAGAAAGTTAATAGCTCTCTTTCCCTCCGTTTTACTATTTGTGGGCTTTCCCCTTAAAATTTCAGAACCTCTGTGAGTTAGAAGATTAACTCACATATTTTGATTTAGAAATGAAATATAACAAAAGCTCTCTCTCTCCCCTTCCCTAATAATTTCCTCTTTGGTTGTTTGTGTGCATTTAGGATAATTGCCCCACTCAATACATACATACAAGGGATCCCTTTTTATGATTATAACATCTTTATGCTGACAAATAATATTTTTCCCAGTTTGAGTATTTAATTATTACCTTCAACTATTAAAAGAGTGCATACCTTTTACCCTACTGGGTTTTCACAGGAGGCTGTTGGATTAGATCTGCCCCCCGGGTAAAACTCCCAGACACTGGTAAGAGAAACAAAGAGGTTGCTGAAAGCCTGAGAAAGTGTCAGGAGGTGCTAGTGTACAAGCGTGAAGACCGAAGCATCTGAACAGTGGCTTGTCCCCTGGAAACAGATCAGGAGCTAGTTTACAATTCTAGCACTGGAAGTTGTGAGCTCACTAGGCTGAACAACTCAAGGTGAAGAGCTTTACAGTGACTGGTTTGAGCAATTAGTATTAATTCGTCTGAATATGTTAATACGTAGCTAAAGCCAGCTAAATCATTCTGGAGGACTGCAGAAGGGGACTTCTGATAAAAATCTTGTGACAAGATTCTCCCTTAAGAATATTAAAAATATGTATTTTTAGGTATTTATTTCTGCCCAACTTCTAGAGCCACTATGAGTTGGAATAGACTGGATGACAGTGATTTTGGTCTTTGGGGTTTTTGAAGGTTTTTGATGGTTGCAGGGAAAAGTCTTCCTTACACATTGAAGTCTACTGGGTTTGAGACATTCTGTTAGCTGAAAGATAAAACAGTTTCTTGGTCACAGGCGTTAACTCTGTGCTATGAGTAAACTAGTGATTGAAGAAATTAGCCTGGGTTAGCAAAATAAAATGGAGTCTGAATACTGGTTCAGAACAGTCCCTTGTATCAGGCTCCTGGACACAGTGTCCACAATAATGCAGAAAGAGGAGCCTGATACAAAGTGAAATTCAGCCTGTTCTCTGTGGGCTTGTGAGGCTGTATATCTTTACAGGAGAAGAGATTCTCACATGTCTCCTGAGGAACAGCTCGTGTGGTGGTTTTGAAATGCCAAACTTGGAGTTAGCAGCCCAACACACATCCCAGTACACCACAAGGGCTCTTTACACTCCTTAGCGCATCACCCTAAATATACCAGGTACTTGCATCCTGAAGCAGTTATTCATTCTTTCCTTCGGATCGATAGTGTCTGAGAATTTTAAACATCATATTATCAATTATATTTTGGGAAATTACTTTTATATTGACTTTAATTTATGTTTCCGTTTATTGTAAGAATGCTAGTTGTTATCTTTTATTAGTTCATATAGATCTCTGTTTATTTACTATATTAAATTTTTAGAGCCACAGACACTAGTTACAGGCACCATCTTAAATCCTTACCATCTCAAGGTTAGAAGCTATTTCTACAGTGCTAACCTAGGAATTACATGTAAAGTGAGCCACATGAAGGAATATTCAAGCATTAGAGGGATTGGTTCAAGGAGTAAGCCTGAGTCCATCTGAAATTTGAGTATTCTTACTAAACTTAGTCTTTTCTGGATCTTTAATTTAATTATATATTTTGAGTAGCAGTATTGGCTACACATCTCTTAAAAAACTGTCTTAAAGAACAATTAAGTGATCCTTGATTTACTGTAAATATAGACCCTGTCTGATATTTAGAATCTAGTTCCTGAAACAATATGAATTCAAAATTGAACAATGACCAGAGCAAAATGATTGTTCTAGGTTCTAGACCATTGATTAACCCAAAAAGTAGTATTTAGATACCACACATTGTTTTTTGTTTGATGTTTTATAAAAAATCAAGGTTTAAAAGGACACTTCAGTACAGTGACCCATGTAATTTCCCTCAACTTACACAAAAGTGAGCTAAAGGGACAGTGAAATTGGATGTAGAACAGAGGCATTAAAAATATTATACAAATTATCTGAAATAACCAACAAAATGATTACCCTAAGTATTTGAATGAAGGAAACAATTTTGTGAGGCACTTAAATATGAGCAGCATCAGACTGTTTCTCATGTGCCTCAGTGACAACACTTTGCAAAATCTCAGATTGTGTATTAATATAAATACAACAATATCATTTATTGTATTACAAATAGTACTTTGGTAGACCAACAGGAAACTGGATGCCATTTTCTTTTGCAAAATCATAGCTAGAACTTCAGATATTCCTCTAGCCATGTTATTTGTATCTTTGCTATGTTTATCCTGAGAAACTTCAAAGTTAAGAGGTAACATATCTAAACTCATTTAAATTCTGATTATCAACTGAGGTGTGAGGAGCAGCTATTTTAATAACTAATAGCACTAGACTGACTATAAAATATTCTTTGATACAAATTTTCTCATCTCTAGTTTTGCTTCATCATCTTTTTAAGATTTCTTTTCTGCTGTCAAGTTTACATTACTCACATATTTAAGACACACTGGGCCGCTAACTGGAAGGTCAACAGTTTGAAACTCCCAGCCACTCTATGGGAGAAATATGAGACTTTCTACTCCCATCGAATGACAGGCTTGGAAATCCACTGGGGCAGTGATACTTTGTCTTCTAGCCTTTCAGTGAGTCAGGGTTGACTCAACGACAATGAGATTTTGAGTGTGAGTCTCATATTTAATAGCATATGAAGAACCAGTCCGAGTCATCAGCTAAAGGAACCTTGGTGGCATAGTGGTTACACATTGGCCTTCTAATCATAAGGTCAGCAGTTTGAAACCATCAGCCTCTACTCAGGAGAAAGATGAGGCTTTCTATGCCCTTAAAGAGTTACAGTCTAGGAAACCCACAGGAACAGTTCTACCCTCTCCTACGGGTTCGTTATGAGTCAGTATCAACTGGATGGTAGTGAATTTGGTTTGGGGTTTGGAGTTATGTTAAAATGTATCCTTTACAATTGAAAAAAAATGTATCATCAGACCCCCCATTTGACTAATTTTAAATTTGTTCTAATTTGTTATATTTTCTCCTTTTCTTTTGAGGTTTCTCTTGGTTTTATTTTATTGTTGTTATGATTTGTTCATTGCTTTTCTTTTTGTTTTGTATGTTTTTCTGTGTAGGACTTGGTAGAACTGAGGTTACAGGATTGTAACTCTTTTGGGGAGTAGAAAGTTCATCTTTCTTCTGCGGAGCCTCTGATGGTTTCTAATTACTCACCTGAGGTGAGCATCCCAACATGTAAACAGTACGCCACCAGGCCTCCTCGATGAAATCCATGATAAGTAAATCTATAGCGACAGTAACTGAATCAGTGATATGGCAAGGGAGGTTGTGGGGAAACGTGTTCATGCAATAAGAAGATGTTCTAAAATTAATGGTGGTGATGATCACACAATTTAAAAAAATCATTTTATTGGGTGCTCATACAGCTCTTATCACAATCCATCCATCCATCCATTGTGGCAAGCACATGTGTACACTTGTTGCCCTCCTCATTTCCAAACATTTGCTTTCTACTCGAGCCCTTGGTATCAGCTCCTTATTTTTCCCCACCCTCCCTCCCTCACGAGCCCTTTGTAATTTATAAATTATTATTTTTTCATTACTTACACTGACTGATGTCTCCCTTTCTTTTTAATTCTTTTTAATATAATTGAACTAATTATATGATACATGAATTAGATGTCAACAAACATTTTTTTCCTAAAAAACAATAAATAACAAGTGTCTCAGGGGAAGTTCTCCCCTGTAGAATGGCATAGCGTTTTGCGAGAAGTTGGAATCGACTCAAGGCCAGTGAGTTTGGCATTTTGGGTACTATTTATGGGGTTTCTGTCATGCTGGGTTTCTTAATCACAAGGCCAGCAGTTTGAACTCACCTGCTATTCTTGAAAATGTGAACTATGGCTGCTCCTATAAATATTTACAGCCAATAAGGCACTTCTATTCTGTCCTGTAGTGTCCCTATGAATTAACTTAATGGTAGTTAATTTATTTGAGTCTGGGTTTAGGGTAAATTGTTATTTATATAAACAATGTTCTGACCCCATTTGTATGGCAATGCTGGTTAAATGTGGTATACACATTTCTAATGGTCTCTTCATTTTCTATACATCTTTTAATTTCTTAACCAAAATTTTTACCCCCAAATTTCAAATCATTTATTAATAAATGGGCAATTTCTACTATTTTCTTAATTTGATTTTTGAACTCACCAATCAGTCGCTCATATCAAACCTAAACAAAATCTCCGAGTCAAGGTAGTCCAAATATTTGGCCACTTATTTTTAATTTGGATTTTTTCATTGTGTAAAGAATTGTGTGGGTATGTGATTTTTGTTGTTGGTTGAGAGAGATTGGCATAAATACAGGGAGAATAAGATGAAATTAAAACCTCAATAAATTATCATACCTGACTGAATTAGACAGCTATTTATATTTGTGTATATATCAATTGAATGTGTGTGTATGTTTATATATATATATTTTTTCAATGGACTCCTTGATGCACTGTCAAGTGAGGATGGGACTACTAATCCAAGGCAGGCATTTAAACCCACCAGTAGCTGGCTCCATTAGGGAAGGGGAAGGCTATCTGCCCCCATAAAGATTTATAGTCTTGGAAACTATACAGAGGATCATTATGTGTCAGAACGGGCTCAGTGGTATTGGGTTTGGTTTGTGAACCCTTCCCTGAAGAATTCTGCACTCTTCCATTGACATTAAAACTGTCGTTTTCACATCTGAAGGGACTCAAACTGGCCCTTTTAAATATTCCTTGATTTGGGAGAACAAAAAGCAGTCTGAAGGGACAGGATTAGCACATTGAGTTGACAAGGTAAAAATTCTCATCAGAATTTTTATAGGACAACCCTTGCTAACCTTGAACAATGAGCAGATACATTGTTACTTACATGCATCCTTTCTGGCTTTTTCTTACCAATGTAATTTTCAGTTAGAGAAAAAAACCTCTCTAATGAGCGCTCATCTTTATCTTATGTTCTTCAAAAAGTCTCTCAAGTTGACCCTTCTATAAGACGGAAGCACGGTAGTCATAACCTTCCCATTTAAACTGACTTCTCTGCTTTGAATTCACTGGCTCAGCAGATGAGGCCACTGGTTTCATTAGACTTATATTTTTTAAGACAACTCGATGAGACTAAGACACGTGTTACTGAGAGGACCATCACCCCAAAAGTCAGTGTTGACTCCTCGTGAGCTCCCCTGTGGGTTTCTGAGACTCTGTTTACAGAAGTAGAAAACCCAGTCTTTCTCCACAAATGACAGAGAGATGATTAAACATACTTTGTTTGTGAGTGACTTATTATGAATTGAAAACCTACTAAACAAAACTAAACTCACTGCTGTCCAGTGGATTTTAACTCAGCAACCCTCCAGGATGGAGTAGAACTGTGTCTATGAACTTCTGAGACTATAAACTGTCATGGGAGCAGCAAGCCTCATCTTTCTCCTTTGGACCAGAGGTTGGTTTGAACTCCGGAGTGTGCAGGTAGCAGCCCAATGTGTGACCTACAGCATCGCTAGCACTTCTGTTCAAACCTTAATAGCAATAATTTATTAAATTTGTATGTACATAGATATACATATGGGACTATGTGTATAATGTGTGTATAGAGGAAGGCTTAGGAAAGCTCATGAAAATGGAATTAAAACTTCATCAAATTTTTTCATGAACTTTTGAAGCATCCTTGTGTGTTTGTGTATGCATGTGTCTGTGTGTAATGTCCTGTTATGTCCCAATTTTATTGGGTTCCAAATAAAAGCTGCTATGTGTTAAAAGTTATATTTTGATAATTTCAACATTAAACAGCAAAAAAGAGGAAGGCCTTCGACAAGATGGATTGTCAGGATGGCTACGGCCATGGACTCAAGCATAGAACAATTGCTAGGATATTGATAGTGCAGACCCAGCAAAGTTTTGTTTTATTGTCCATAGAACTGGAACCTACTTAACTGCAGTTAACAATAAAAATACTCAAAAACATACTATTTCCTCTTCATTAGTCCAGATACCAGTGGAGCCTTTGGCCCTTTCTCAGAGTTCATAATTTTAATTAGTGGAAGAGGCCTGCTGTCATTTATTAAAAGGGAGACAAATTATGTTGGACTATAGTATCATTAAGCAAAGGAAAGATCCAATTACTTACAAATGCATATTAATGTGATATTTTTAAGCCACCAAGCAGCAGGTACAAAGTACCTTACTTCAATGGCAATCGTATTTCATCCAATAAAAGCACTTAAAGACAGCAGGCGTACACATTCAGGCGGCCTGGGCTATGCACATTAATGAAAAATTTGGTTTGCATGACTCCAAGAAGCAAATATCAAGAAAAATCAGTAGATTTATGTCTTACTTTTTAGTCCAGTCCCTTTCTACTGTATCATTTACTTGCTAGAGGTTTGGTTTTTTTTTTTTCATTTTATTTAAAAGATTGTGATTCTGCGCATGGAGATTCAGTTGCCATATTTCCAAAGAGCCTCATGAGAACTGTGAATCTTAACCAAGTCTGCAAGGTGGAATAGACATGGGTTAAATTACAGGAAAAGTCAGAACGCAATTGGCCTCTGTAATGGGTATCTCCATTCAATTGGTAGTCAAGGGTGTTAAAATGGGAACATTTCTAATTAAAGGAAAATAGTCTTGAGCTGATTGGAATAAGCACTTGGCCATCGTGGTACATAAGACTTGACATAGTCTATTTTTTGCCATGTTCTCAGACTGTTTCAAAAATCACAAACTATTCATTTAATATCTGCCACTTTGGGTCAGGTAAGATTTCTTACAAAATCTTGTTTCTCATAAAATCTTTAGCACTACCACTGAGAGCATCCCAATAATTAGCTAAGGGCAAATGTTATAACAAAACCATATGGATGCAGCAGTACTGGGTGATCAATTGGCTGCAGAAGACAATGCAGGCTTCAATACATTCCAGACATGATGTTCTTGGATCATTGATTCAGCTCTTCTTAGCTTCCATGTAGTTTGCATGCAACGTGGACCAATCATTCCAAATGCCCAGTCTTGCAAACAGGAAGCTGCTGCTATCACAGTAAGAACTGGTTTCTCAGGAACATCTGCCTCTACCGACTCCGCAGGCACTGACTTAGGGAAAGCAGGCCATTCTAACATGTCCTCTGGACTTCCAGTTTTCTAGAGCAAGCCAGAAGCTAAAGTGCAGGACCTTTCTGGCAACAAATACATTTCCACATGAATTGCTAATTAGGGTCTAATGTGCAGAAAGAACTGAGAAACTCTACTATTACAAATGCTATTTGTATCTGTTCTCATTCCCCGACCGCTGAACCTGATTCCCAGTTCTGGTTGTCAAAAGCATGTTTATCCAGCAATATAAAACACACAGGAAACTTAAAAAACCAAAACGAATAGCTCATTTAATCACCCCCAAACATAATATAAACTACATATTGTTATCTATCACACACATATCTTTTATGTCTATTTGTAAGCATAAGGAATTCCTGGATGGTATTAATGGTGAACATGCTCAGATCCTAACTGAAAGATTGAAGTTTGATTCCACCAGAGGCACCTCAGAAGAGAGATGAGGAGTTCTGAAAAAATCAGCCATTCAAAATCTTATGGAGCGCCATTCTACTCTGACACACATGGGGGTGCTATGACTCACAGTCAAAATCAGAGCAGCTGGTTTTTATTGTTTTCCTTACCACTGAGTTACTTAAGCATGCATCTATGAATACTAACATTTAACTTTACTTGCTCTTAAACAGTTGTCTTGTTTTAATGCAACCATAACATAGTAAGTGTATTTCACTTCTTTCATTTATCACTTTAAAAAAAATCAATTTAGTGAGGCTCATACAATTCATCACAATACATTGGGGTCTGTTGTTATTGGCCCTGCTTCATCCCTCATCCTGGCTATTGATTTTTGCTCCTTTCTATCCTTGGTAAGCTTTGCTAGAGGAGTGTCAATTTTGTTAATTCTTTCGTAGAACCAGCTTTTAGCTGCATTTATCTTTTGTATTGTTCTCTTGTCTTCCCACTGGTTTAACTCTGGCCTGATTTTTATTATTTCTTTTCTCTTGCTATTTGAGGGGTGGTTCTGCTGACTCTGTTCTAGTTGTTGGAGGTTTTGTGTTAGCATATCTGTCATACGCCTCTCTTCTTTTTTCATATAGGCATTTAATGATATCAAGCTACCTCTGATAACTGCCTTTGCAGTGTCCCATAAGTTGTGATATGTTGTATTCTCGTTCTCATTGGTTTCTAGAAACTTCCTGATATGCACTCTAATCTGGGCCTGTACCATTCGTGTCGCAGGAGATCATTGTTCATCCTCCAATTGGTTGCTCTTGCTTTCCTGGACACCCTCTTATTAATCTCCAGCTTTATGGCATGGTGATCTGAGAAAGATGTCTGGATAATATCTATGTGTTTGAATTCGCTCAGGCTGGACTTGTGTCCCAGCATGTGGTCTATTCTTGAAAAAGATCCATGTGGACTAGAAAAGAATGTGAAACCCTTTGCGTTTGGATGGAAAGCTCTATAAATGTCTATCAGGCCCTGTTGCCTAATTACATTGTTTAACTCTATGGAGTCTTTGCTGAGCTTCTTTCCCAGTGATCTGTCCTTCTCTGATAGTGGAGTGTTAGTCGCCTACTATGATTTTTGAGTCTGTGATTTCTTTTTTCATCTTTTTAATAGTTTGTTTGACGAACTAGTATCACTCTGGTTGTCCTTCTTCCAAAGCAGATTTGTTCCTTCTCTTGGAAGTCCAAGATGATCTTTAGCATTCTTTCCCAACACCATCATTCAAAAGCATTAATACCTTTTGTTTGTTCTTCCTTGTTCATGGTACAGTTTTCACATGGGTATGAAGTGATTGAAAGTATCATGGCTCAGGTCAGGCTTTCTTAGTTCTCACAGTGACAGATTTGCTCTGTAACATTATAAAGAAGTCTTGTGCAGCAGATTTACCCAATGTAACTATATCACTTGATTCATAAACTACTGCTTTCATGGACATTGGTTGTGAATCTAATTAAAACAAAAGCCTTGACAACTGTAAATTTTGTATATTATGATGTTCATTACTGGTCCACATATAAGGACTTTTGTTTTCCTTATGTTGAGGTATAAATTTTACTGAAAATGGAGTCTTTCATCTTCTTCAGTGAGTCCTTCAAAGACTTTTAAGTTTCAGCAAGCAAGTTTGCATAATTTTCACATCACGAGTTGTTGTTAATCTTCCTCTAATCTACCTTCTTGGATCATATACTCAGCATACACACTGAACACCTTGGTACTATACACTTTTCCTACTTTTAAACCACGCAATAGCCTCTTATTTGTTTGAACAACTATCTCTTAGTCTATATACAGTCTCTTCATGAGCACAATTAAGTGTTCTAGAATTAGTATGAGTTCTAAAACAGCAAAAGACAAGAAATGAACATCTGTTTGCTAGGGTGCAAACATTTCGATAATACTTTAGAAAGCTTAATATATATCAGATATTATCCTAACTTAATATACCAGATATTACACTTAATATATACCAGATATTATCCTAAGTATTTATATAATAGCACTTCATTTAAATTTATTGCAATATCAGAATGTGAATTTATAATTTTTAGAAAGAATTAATTAATTTCCTTAAAGTCATACAGTTGGTCTTGCTATGAATCTTAATGTTTATATCTAGAATCTCGGTTCTTAACCACAACACTCCTCAAAGTAAATAGTAGTAGACATATCAAGAAGCAACGGCCAATTTTATTTCCAGTTCTGAAAAGCCTTTCTGTTTATATGTCAAAGAATAGACAGATGGGTAGATGTTTGCTGCTAAAATGTATGATGTGTTTATGTGTGCGTATGAAGTGTGTGCATTTGAGAGAACATTTACATCAGTCACCATTAGGTACCATTGAGTTAGCTCCAACTCATAGCAACTCTATGTGCAACAGAACAAAATATTCCCGAATTTTGTACCATCTGCACAATTATTTTTATGTTTGACCACATGGACACAACCATTGTATCGACTTTACCATGTATGATGTAATTTTCCAGCCACTAGTCTCTCCTGTTTATATGCCCAAAGTACTTAAGCCACATCATTGTCACTTGTACCGAGCAATTTGGCTGTACTTTTTCCAAGACAGATGTGATTGTTCTTTAGTTAGCCATGGTATGCTCAATATTTTTTCCAGCCCTGTAATTCAAATGTATGAATTCTTCTTTGGTCTTCTGTATAGAAGTTTCAACTTTCACACACACACACACACACACACACACACGTGAGTCAATGGAAAAATACCGTGGTTTGGGTCAGGCACACTGTAGTCCTCAAAGTAGTATCCCTTCTCTTCAGCATTTGAAAGAGGTGGTAGGCAGTAGATTTACCCAATGCAAGGTGTTGTTTGATATCTTGATTACCGATTCCATGAACATTGATTGTGGATCCAAGCAAGATTAAATCTTTGAAAAAAGCAAGATTAAATCTTTGAAAACTTCAATCTTTACCATACTGTTAGCTATTTGTTCAATTTTCAGGATTCTGGTCGTTTTTACATAGCATTGTAATCCATATGAATGGCTATGGCTCTTGATCTTCATTAGTAAAGTCTTCCTGTACTCTTCACTTCCAGCAATCAAAGATGTGTCATCTGCCCATCACAGGTTGCTAATAAATCTTCCTCCAATCCTGATGCCGAATACTTCTTCGACCTTCTCTGATTATTTGCTCAGTATACAGATTAAATAAGCATGTTAAGAGCATACAAATCCGATGCATACCTATCTTTTTTTTAAACCACACAGTATACCCGTGTTCTGTTAATACAAGGTACATATTCCACATGAGCACAATGAAGTATTCTGGAATTCCCACTCTTCTCTAGGTTATCCATATTTTTTTATGATCCACACAGTCAAATGCCTTAATATAGTGAATAAAGGGAAAGTAAACATTTTTACTGGTATCCTCTGCTTTCAATCAAGCTCCATCTGACACTAGCAATGAGACTCTTTGTTCCACATCCCCTTTTGAATCTAGTTTGAAATTCTGGCAGTTTCTTGTCAATGTACTACAACAGTCAGATTATCTTCAGCAAAATTTTATTTGCCTGTGATATTGTTCTATAAATGACAAATTATTTGGGATCATCTTTCTCTGGAATGGGTAGAAATATGGAACTCTTTTATTCTTTTGTCCTGACAACCATCTTCCAAATTTGTTGGTGTAGACCAATATGTGTTTCTAGTGCTTCAGCAGCTTGTTGAAACATTTTAATTGGTATTCCATCAATTCCCAGAGGCGTGTTTTTCACTAATATCTTTAGTGGTACTTGAACTTCTTCAACACCATTGGTCTTTGATCATATTTCCTTCTCTTGGAATGGTTAAATGCCAACTAGTTATTTTTGGTATAGTGACTTAATCCTTAAGATGTCTAATTAATATTTACTTCTTTTCCAGTTTTCTACATGTACCTTGCAGTTATTTAAAATAGATTTTCCCTTGAACTGCTGTTGTTCCAAAATGAGGATAAACCAGAAAATATTCTGGTCTTTAATTTTATATTAATGGACTTCAAAGAATAAAATTTAAACATGTCTCTGAAAACATTGAATGGCTGCAGATTATACTCTTAGTAATAGATTTGTCTCAGTCTCATTAAGGTACCTTCCTCAAAGCGCCAGTCAATTAATGCCTTCTTATTGGGGCTGTTGTGTTAGTTATTATCAAATCAGGGAGGTCAGCTTAGAAATATATAGCAATTTTTTTTTTTTTTATTCCAAAGGGGTAGTGGGATAGATTTTTCTCCAATGATATAGAACCTTCATGAGGGATTAGAAAAAGTTTTAGAAAATTGAAAATGGTTTAAGTTAGCAAAAGGACTGAGAAGTTCCACAGCAGGACTTGTATCCTGATGGCGGAAATCATATTCATTCTTCAAAAGTCGCAAGGACTGTCTGATGAGCATTCGGTTGGGCTCACTTACCCTATTCACCAGAGAGGACTGCTTTTGTCCTTTCAGACTTTTTTGTATCCTCCAAACTGAAAGAACAAAAGGAACACATTTTAAGTTTCTTGAAGATGTCAAAACTGGTCTGAAGAGAAGAGTGCAGAATTTTTGTTATAGCTAGTGTCACTATAAACTTAAGCCAATTCAACTGTACCCAACAACAAGATTGTGAGAATTCAATTAGTTAACATGGCTAAAACTCATATTTTCTTGAAGAGTAAGTGCTTATATTTCCAAACTTCTATTATTGATAGTGTATTATTTTCTTGAGTTAGGAGCATTTAGCTCTCGTTGAAATGCATACATTAAAATATGTAGTTACAACCTTTAATAATTGCAATGAAAGGAATGGCTTCATGCTACAGAAAATATAATAAGGGAAATATGAACTAAATGATAGACACAGATCAGAGTTCTTTAAATGTAAAATTAAAAAAATATTGCTGGATAAATTTAGAGTCGTATGCCCTAAATATCACAGATATTGTCAAGAAGAAAGTAGACGTAGTCAAAGAAAGGCAAAAACCCATGCGGCTGGATGTGAAAGAGGAGGAAAGGGAAGTGGTAAGAAATAAAACTTGAGAGATATTTTGAAAATGTGGAGGGCCATGTAACCTATGTTAGAAATACGATCTTTATTCTCATAATGAGGAAAATCCAATAAGTAATTGGCTGAATCCATCAATCCTGTTTATGATCACCAGAAACTGATACTTCTAACCAGAAATTTCTATGACCATTTCTAATTATATTTGGCCAGCTCCAACAACATCAGATGACTATAATAGTTGCAATGGTGTTATGCTTTTTTTCTTGTTATTTTCTTATTCATATTCTTTTTTTTTTTTTAATTTTCTGTGTGTCTATAGTCCTTTAACTGGGAATAATTAAGACAAATCATTTGATATTGGAAAGATGATGACTTGTTACTTTGGAAACACCCTAATATGCCATTTCCTGGAGGCTGTTGATTACATCTAAATAAATTCAGTTAGGGAAAAACCATTAGTGTGGTGGTTTGCTCTGTGGCTCTTATTCCAGCAAAACATCTATTGAAGCCATGGGATTCCGCCCTGAATAACAGTTGTACCATCCACAGCCCTACAGTTGGTGCACTGGGATGATTCTAATAATTCCTAGCATGACTCCTTCAATAATTAATGCTTCAGTTGTTTTAAATGTTTCAGTATAAAAAAAGCTCTCATACAGTGTCAGAGCTCCAAATTATAAGACAAAATAGATGTTTTGCAGTAATTTACATAGACTTAATTCTATCCCAGAGTTCTGGTAAAAATTAGAAAGCACTTAAAGGCCAAACTCTGGTGGTTTATGTGTCACTAGATGCCCTCTGTGGAGGCATTTCCTTGTAAATCTTTGTAGTCTATTTATATTCTGTATGCACTCAATCTCTTGATGGCTCCAATGGTTCTTAATTGCTTTTCTCATAGGCAGTCCTGGTGGTAGGTTTGTTTCAACTAAGAGCTAGTAGTGATTTGCCGTCATGACTAAAATAACTAGTCTCAATTTAATTATCAGTACCAATAGTAATATCTTTCTAGCAATTCAAAAGAAAGCAAACAAGTTTATTACTTGATTAATTAATGGACCAGCTCAATACATGGAGCATAGCTTTATTTGTTCAAGTGTCTCTTATTTTATTTACATATTAATTTTTAATCTCAGCTGCAGAAGATTGAGTTTAATTACATTCTTCAGTTTCTGGCACACATTTATTGGTCTGTAAAAGGACTACTATGTTTTATATATTTAGTTCTTGATTTATTTACTTTTGTTTTATATCCTTTAGTCCCATTTGCTATTGTTATGGAATAAAATGTGTCCCTCTAAAATATATGCTGGAATCCCAACATTTATACTGTTGGGACTTAGCTACAGGAATCCAGGGGTCACAGTGGGTTATGCTTAGGCTACTAACAGGAAGGTCAGCACTTAGAACCCATTACTTGCTCTGAAGAGGGAAACAGAAGCTCTCTGTTCCCTCACAGTTTCTCAGATTCAGAAACCCAAAGGGACAGGTCTCCTCTGTCTGTAGGGTCCCTATGGGTCAGAATTGACTCATGAATATGAATGAATTAATGTTATCATTGGATGTAATCTAGTTTGGGAAGTTTTTGCTTCTGTTAATAAGGTTAGATCAACGGAAGTGCATCCTAGTTCTAATCACTTCTGAGCTATCCGATTAGTCAAGAGAGGAACACAAATGAGGAGAATAGAGATGACACATGGAAACTTTAATGAGCCAAGGTTGGCCTGGTTTATAAAAGCTATAACTCCCCTTACAGCTTACAGAGAGGGAGCTTTCCCCTAACCTTGGTGTGTGTGAGAAAATAAATATAGTCTTTAAAACCATCAATGTGTGGTATTTCTGTTACAGCCACTCTCATTTCTTTTCTCTATTAGGCAGTGTTTCAAATATGACATTTTAATAATTATTTTCTCTGTTTTAGTCAGTTCTTGCCATGTATATGCACATCTTTGATTTGCAAAATTGCTATGTGCTATATATGCTTTCACCACTCATCAGTTTAACCACAGTGGCTTTTGTGTTGCTGTAATGCTACAAACTATGTGTGTTAGGCAGGGTTCTCTAGAGAAACTAAACAGGACCTTTATGAATATATATATTCATATGAATATATATATATATATATATATACAGACAGAAGGACTATAGCAGCTTTAGTCCACACAGCAGTACAGGGGGTTCACTTCCATGGAACAGTTAATATATTGAAAGTTCTTCTTCAATTCATGTGGGCTTCTGGGTCCAAGGTAAAGGAAGCAGACAGTAGAGTCCTCCCTTGGGTAAGGCAAGCAGAGTCTGCACACAGGCAGCAAGCAGCAGGGTGGGTCGCCAACAGTCAGTGGCTCAGGAGCTCAGCAAAGCAGGTCTGGATGGAATGGGATATTGAACACAAGCAATGCAAGACAACAGGATCCACTACCCTCAAGCTCAAGCAATAAACACACCATCAGTGTGGCAAAGCAGCCCTAGAAGCAGCCTGAAGCTCTGTGACACAATCCAACAGTTGGACTGGCCCACAGGTTCACTTGGCTTCAATCTGTGTAGCTCACAGATTGAGACAGAGAGCTTGATGAAGCAGCAGTGCACTCCAATCACCAGAGAGGAAGAGAGAGGGGGCGGGCCTTGCAGAGCCAGTTATCTCTTTGCCCTCCAATCAAACTGCGACCTGATTAATCTCACATGTTTCTGTTGGGCAGGTTGGCACAATAAACTATCACACAATATCACTGGTATTTCAAGTAACATCAAGGTCATCATGAGAAGCAGATTTTAATGAAACTTCCAGAATAAGAAAGAACAGAAAGAAGAAATAAGTGGTCAATTTCTGAGGGATTAGTCACTGAAGAGCTTATTGGCGGCAGCTGAACATTCTGATAGTTCTGGCAGATGAGCCTCTTGTAGGAAAACTCTCAAAATACAAGAGCCAAAATATGCTTTGTGTAGAGACCAATTCAAGAATCGATTTGACACATTGAATATTATTGATGGAGAGCCAGGTGAGTTGTTGGATGACATCAAGAACATTGCACGTGAATAAATGAAAAGGTCATTAAAAAGATAAGAAAGGAAGAAAACACCAAATTGGATATCACGAGAGATTCTGAAATGTGCTTTTGAATGTAGTGTAGCTAATGTAAAAGAAAAAAAATAATGAAGTAAAAATATGAACAGAAAATTTCAAAAGGCATCTTGAGAAGACATAAAAATAATTAAGTGATCAAGACCTGGAGTTAGAAAAACCAAAAAGCAAATGCATGCACCCAGTGTATCTCAAGCTGAAATAACTGAGGGGAAAAATCAAGCACTGAATTGCAGTATTGAAGACAAAATATTGAATAGGCTAAATATTAAATAATTCAAGAAGTATCAGAAGAAGATGAAAAGAATCCATAAGTTCACTGTATCAAAAAGCACTAATTGACATTCAATCATGTCAAGAGGTAGCACATGATCAAGAAACTGAGAGTATTGAAGTTCAAGTTGCACTGAAGGCATTAGCAAAACAAACAAACACACAAATAAATAAATAAATAAAATCTCCAGAAGTTGTAAAAAAATCAAATGAAATGCTTCAATAGACAGATGAAACACTGGAAGCACTCACTATTCCATGCTAAGAAGTTGGGAAGATAGATACTTGGTAAATCAACTGGAACAAATCCATATTTGTGCCACTCCCAAAAAGCTGACCAAACAGAGTGTTTAAATAATCACATAATGAAATTAAAATCACATGCAATAACATTTTCCTGAAATAATTTAAATTATTATTATTTTTTGGTTGTAGCAGTATATAGAACTGTTAGAAATTCAAGTAAATTTCAGAACAAGGTACACTTTCATCTCTGGATGAAAACAGAGAATACCAGAAAGGTGTTCTCCCCCACAAAGTACTCACTGTTACCAAGTTGTCCTGAGGATGCTGTAGTATTCTATCCAATCCTATAGGACAGAGGAGTGGTATCCATGTGGGTGTCTGAGACTGTAAATATTTGTGAAGAACCATGTTTAATTGTGTTTATTGACTAATCAAAGATATTTAACTGTATGGTTCATAGCACACTATGATTAAAGTTAAGAAGAGTGGGAATTCCAGAAGACTTAATTGTGCTTATGTGGAACCTGTACACAGTACATAAGGAGGACTCAAACCCACTGTAATTGAGTCAGTTCAGCCTGAAAGCACCCGTATTTTAAGGATTTCTACATCTCTAATGCTTTCCTGGGGCAGATTGCCTCTTCTTTCTTCTGCAGCTCTTCTCAACCTGTGGATCATGACCCATTTGGGGGTCGAATGACCCTTTCACAGGGGTCACCCACTTCTTAACAGTAGCAAAATGATAGTTATGAAATTAATGTTATGGTTGTGGGGGCCCACAACATGAGGAACTGTATTAAAGGGTTGTGACATCAGGAAGGTTGAGAACCGCTGTTCTACAGAGTGACTGGTGGGTTTGAATTGCCTACCTCGACTTTAGAAGCCTATGATTTAACTCACAACATCACCAGGACTCCTTTAAGGAGAGAGCAGTCCCTGGAAAAGGTCATCTTTCCCTGGTAAAATGGAGAGGGAGTGAAAAAGAGGACAGCACAAAATGAGGTGGATTGACACAAGGGCTGCGATGATGTGCTTATACATAGCAATAGTTGTGAGAAGGATGCACTTCGAGGCCCTGCTTCTTTCTGTTGTCCATAGGGTACATGAATGAGAACCGACTCAATAGCATCTCATAGGAAAGCCATATATTCTTTAATTTCTTGTTTCTTTAACCACTAAGTTTATTAGGACAGTATTTTTTTGTTTAATTGGTAAAATACCCAATGTGAAAAACCAACAACCAATAAACAAACCCTCTGTAAAATTTCCTTTTTATCTCCCCTTATCTTCAGTTAAAGCAAGCAATCTTAGATGCGTATGCATCGATATGAAAATTTATTATTACAGTAGCTTTTGCTTGAACTACATGTGGTCTATAACATATACAGAGTTCTTTAGAAGATTCATCGTGAAAGAGAAACATATTTCTGATATGACCTAAGTATTATCGAAGAAGACAAAGAAAATGGCCTACGTCAACCATAGCAAGTAAAATGTCCTCCGTTTTTTAAACGAGTGAGTGGATTTAGTCATTTGTAAGCCTAACTAAGTAAGGAAACACGGTGGCGTAGTGACTTATGACTTGCGTTGCTAATTGCAAGGTCAATTGTTCAAATAAACCAGTTGCTTCTCGAGAGACATAGGAGGCTTTCTATGTAAAATCTACAGCCTCAGAAATCTAAAGGGACAGGTTTTTGAGTGAGAATCAACTTGACAGCAGTGAGTTTGGTGACTTACGTAGACTTGACCAGGCATGCTCCATGAAGATTCCGTCTCTGACAAGACAGCCAAGGCAAAGATGATATAGGCATTAAGCTAGATTAGGACTTAAAATACTTGGCTACTTCTTAATAATCAGAATCTTCTTGGAAATGGGACATCACATTCAGAAGCAGGGAATCTCAAATGTCTGCCTCCCTAGAAAATAAAATAAATGGTCAATGGTGTAGGTGAGATGATCTGGCTTTGCCCCTAAAATCTATGTGCTTATGTGAAATCGATCACTAATGATATAATCATTATATATTTACATAAAATGTTTTACATAAAATGATTAATATAATTAGTGGTGTATGTTCTTTGTTATTTAAGATATTCTGGGGGGAAAGAACCCTGAAAGAGTGAGTAGGGTCAGGCAACCACATGCATACCCTGCCCCCTACCCCAAGTTCAATTGGTGAGTGAATGTGTGAATATCCAAATGCCTGGTGCACTCTTAGCAAATAGATGGATTCACTTGATGATACCATGTGTAACTATGGTCGAGGGTCAAATCCAGTCTGCTGCCTGTCTTTTCACATTCTGTTTTATTGGATCACAGCAACATTCATTCCTTGTTATTTTTGACTGATTTCTTTTAGAAACTGCAGCACTAAGTAGTTGTGACAATATGTGACCCAAAGCCCAGAATATTCACAATCTGGACCATTAGAGGTTTGGCAATGCCTGGACTGAATAATGCAATATATCATGTGTTAGAGGTGAATGTAAATCAATATGAGAAAGAATAGAAAAATAACCAAAAACACCCCTCGAGACCACATTTCCCACTGGGTAAGTTCCAACTTATAGCAACACAATAGGATAGAGTAGCACCATCCCATAGGGTTTCCCAGACTAACTTGTGGAAGTAGACTATCATATCTGATTCCTACTGAGCAGCTGGTGGCTTCAAACCACCAACCTTTCATGATGGCTCCTATAGAAAGAATGTAAGTCAACTTGGAAGGAGTGTCCAGCTTAGTTCCTACCATTATATTAAGAGTTAGTTCCTAAAAAGAAAAGTAGATTGATTGTTGCTTGGTTGGGTGGAGGAAAACAAGCAAACAAAAAAATTAGATATAATTATTGAGACTGAAAATATTCTGTAAAAAGTGAGCAAAGTTGAATCCTACAGCTACTGTGTGTGATTTGGTAGTTAGTTTCCATCTTTGTAATTTAGTAGTTGAGATTACAGAGATGATCTCGATGAGCACACGGGAATTCTTTTCTTGCATGCATCTGTTATTCTAGGTGCTGGGTGCAAAGGCCTGAAGTGAACACCCAGGTTCAGCTTATTTCCCAGAAGAAAATTGCAGATGAGTGAGATCAAACCTTCACATTCATCTTGTGTTGATTATTTGTACATGCCATGTGATCTGGTAAATGATGATTTATGAAGATAAAAACAATACAGCTTCTTCTGCTAAGGGATGCCATGCTCAGTTTGGAGAGGGGGATTTGAGAAATATTATTTCAGAAAGATATTCATGTTTTTTTTGCCAAAAATTGATCTAATTTTCATATGCCCTATTTAATAACCCAAAGACCACTTGTGTGTGCTCTTTGTTATTGTTTCTCTGCACAAAGCCCTAGCGCATTTCACACACTGATGGTGACATTGTAGTGTGGAATAATGTCAAGGAATGTAAAGAAAAGTTTTCAAAGATACAAAGTCTTGATTCAAGCTTGAATATAAAAAGATGCTAATAATGTGTATTAGTTTTTCTCAAGCTGGTGGGACTGTGAATATAAGTAAGTAGGATATGTATCAATCAGTATTTCTGCAATCATGTCAGCTGAGGATAAACCTACTAAACAAAACCTGTTGCAATAGAGTTCAATCCAAATCATGGTGCCCCCAGGTCTTACAGAATCAAACTGCTTCACGAGGTTTTACAGAAATTGACTGCCAGACCTTGCTTCCATGATGCCACTGGATA
The DNA here is from genome assembly GCF_000313985.2 of Echinops telfairi. NCBI lineage: Eukaryota > Metazoa > Chordata > Mammalia > Afrosoricida > Tenrecidae > Echinops > Echinops telfairi. Next base: position 22,567,616 of record NW_022103915.1, on the reverse strand, counting down.
AATTATAATTGCCAATAGTTTGGCCAATAGTTGAGCATAATCCATTTGCACTTCCAGCTAAACATAAAGAAACTGCAGGGGAAGGGAGACAGTGGGTTGGTGTAATATATGAAAATAATAATAATTTATACTTCATCAAGGACTCATGAGGGTGGCAAGGGGGTAAAAAGAGGATCTGATACCAAGGTCTCAAATAGAGAGTAAATGTTTGGAAAATAATTATGGCAAAAATATGCTTGATACAATTGATGCATGTATTATTATAAGAGCCATAAAAGCCCCCGATAAAATTATCTTCAAAAATAAAGAAATGGAAAAATAATATTCTCAGGTAAATTTGAAGACCCTTAATCAGATGTAAAATCTGAAGTCTTAAAGCAACATATTGCTTTTGATATTTTACAATAGCAATTGTAAAGGTAGAAAATGTAACATTTTCAGAAGAAAGGACTCAAAATGATCAGCACATGAGTTCCAACAGCTATTCAATATGGGCTCATTCTTGGAAGTTGCTCCAAATTCAGTGGCAGAAAGGTTAACAAAATGTTTTAAAAATGCCTCATATCTGTTGAGAAACCTTATTGAGGGATCTTAATTAACAGCTGCAATTAAGCAAAGTTCTGCTCACCTCAGTACACATCTTACTGAAATTTTAATCATTGAAGATATTTTCTGATAGTATGGGGAACTTTCTATTCAATTTTGAGTTTACATTTATGGCCAGGTGATAGGTGAGTTACAGCCATTAATTGGAATTATATATAATGCTATTAGGGATTTGGAATAATGCTCAGTAACTTAGAATTTAGGTGAGTCATAAAATTCTGGCTAATATTCCAAATAGATGTACAGCACACTTAATACTGCTCATGTAGAACATATCCGTACACTAAGAAGTAGTTGTTTGAACAGAACAAGAAGGTATGAGTGCAATTTAAAATCCAGAAAGGCTTGTATCAAATTTGTATGTTTTCCCATTTATCTTTTTTTTTTGACACCATAAAAGCAGCATCCAAAAAATCAAAAGATATACTTGCATTGTGCAATTCTACTACAAAAGGTCTCTAACATGCTAAGTAAGCAAAGATGTGACTGGACAACTAAAGTATGCCCGACGCAAGTCATGGTATTTCCAATACTCTCATATGTGTGTGAATCCTGGACAATGAAAAAAGAAGACTGAACAAGAGTTGATTCACTTGATGATGGTTTGACAAATAATATTGACTATGCCATGGATTTCCAGAAGACATTCCATCACAATGCTCCTTAGAAATGAAGATAGCGTATTTTTGAAATGAGGTAAGGGAATAGGGGTGGGGTGGAGGGAGTTCCTAGAGAAGGAGAGTATGCATGGTAAAACATTCATTGTTGTTAAGTGTGCCAAGTCATATAGGAGACATTCTAATGAATCTTGAGGTATTGTATTCTAACATTGTGAGCAAAAACATTTTAAAAGCCTAGGACAGTGGAGGAACTGCATACTCTAAGAAAAGCCACCAAAAATTGACCTATATATATAGCATTTGGCAGATATTAAGCAAAAAACATTTTAAAGTCTTAAAAATCCAGATGTCAGTGTGAAGACAAAAGTGTGCTTGACCCATTCTGTAGTATTTTCAACCATCCCACGTGGATGGGAAATCTGGAGGCCAATTAGGAAAGTGAAGACCAATTAATGCATTTTAATTATAGTGTTGTCAAATACTATATACCATGAACTGCCCGAAGAATGATTTAAATCTACCTTCAAGGAAATAGCCAGATTGCTTCTTAGCTGCCAGGAGGTACTTCTTACATTCTACCAAGAGACTCATACCTAGAGAATTCCACCATGTTGAAGAAAGTAGAGGATCAGTGACAAAGAGGAGCCCATCGAGGAAGACATTTTTAACATAGTGATTACAACAATAGGTTCACATAGAGTCGCAATTATGACAACAGCACGGGATAGTGCAATGTGTCTTTCCTTTAAAGAGAATCTGTGTTAAGTTGGATTGTTTAGAGAAACAAAATCAGTGACACTCATATATGTATAAGAAAAAATTCTATATTGTGGTAGTTACATAATCTGGTGTCAATTTGGGACTTGAGAGGATTAAGAGTGAAGTGGTGGAGTCTAGTCTGTCAATCGGGTCATAGCCAGTGAGGCCTCTGTGTGGGCATGGCTTTCTGAGGATTCTGGGAAATCTGGTTTTTCCTCCTTGGAGGCGGGAGACTTTCCCTCTCTCTGCTGACTCCCAGAGAGACATAGCAGCTGACAAGACACATGGAACTACACTAGTGCCCAGTGCTGGAGAAGCCACATGAATCTACCCTGATGCACCCTTGCCTCTGAAGCAGGAGAAGCCATGTGAAGACTCTTTCCAGCACTGAGATGAGTTGTTGCACCACCACTGGATCCAAAGACTTTCTACCCACTGGCCTGTGCTCATCTTGCATTCGGCATCATTGCATGTGTTTCATGAGTCTAAAAAGGACTTTATAGCTTGGTATTGGCCATATGGGCCAATATCGGACTTATGGGCTTGGACTGGACTGGGTTGGGATGCTTTCTTAATGTACAATTACCTTTTATATAAAACTCTCTCTTATACCCAGCTGAGTCTCCCTGGATTTGTTTCTCTAGTCTACCTGGACTAACACATATATAAAGAAGGCCCAGTCCAAGTGCACAGATCTGGTGCTCTCCAGAGTCCTCGTTAGACTCATTGAACACCAGGGCACTGAAACTTCTCAGGGTTGGGCATCCCATATCCTGGAAGCAAAAGTTCATAGCCCCAATGAGAGATCATCAGGCTGCGAGCTGATTTACAGGTTGGACTCCAGCCCTCCACAAGTACAAGTTGGCATAAACTCTAACTTCCACACTCTCTATGGTTTGAAAAAATTGGTGGGCACCTAATAACAACAGTTGCATGGCACTTAACTGATGATTCTGTTTTTTCCTTCACTGTTTTTTCCTTTGGTTTGGGCAAGGTAGTTTTATAAATGTAAAAACACCATACCCACCTTTTTTGATTCAGGTAGGTAATACTGTGGGATATGTTTTTAAATTAATCCTAAATCATCCGAGTTTGAAATGAGTAGTCCCTGTTTCTTCTTTTGATTTTTGAAATAATCACATAATGGAAAGAAAAGTCTGCATTAAAACCCCTTCTGAAGAAATTTTTTTAAAGATTTGTTTAATTCATGATGATTTCTCCTTTTTATGTGTATCTATATTGATCCTCAAAGTGGATGGAGTCAGACTAATTCTAGACAAAACTTAAAATGTGCTCCTACCTGAAGCAAGAACCAGCTCTCCCAGCTGATTATGCAATGAGGGTTTCATGAGGCTCAAGTGTAATAAAGTGTATGGAACATGAACAGTACTGGAGGGTTTTGTCCAAGTACGAGATGGGAAGACCCAAAAGGAAATACTCTGTCTGGTTTTCAGAGCCAGGGATCATTTAACAGAATAATTAACAGAAGAAAGACAGAAACCAAAATGGTAACGCTAATAAAATTTGTTAGCTACAATTAAATCCAATGCCATGGTGCCAATCCTGAATAATAGTGGCCTCTACCTAGGTTTTTTGTAAATCCTCATGGGACAAGATAGTCTCATCTTTCTCGTGGGAAGTGGCTAGTTGTTTGAATTGCTCAACAATTCAAGTAGCTTCTAACCAATAGAGCTACTAGACCTCCATAAAGATTATGACTCCTCTTGTTTTATGAATCATATTGTCAAAGTGTGACAGGTGAGGAATGCAATTTATAAAAGTCGATCCTGAAACTGGGACTCGGTTAAGGAGAAGAAAGAGCCCTGGGGGTACAGTGGTGAAGCACTCAGCTGGTAACCATAATACATTTGACGCTTTGAGTTTGCCCAGTGATGGCTGTGTTGGACAAAGACCTCGGGACATATAATGGGCTGGAGCTGTTCTACTCTGTCACATGGGGGATAATAGGAGGGGGTCATTGAATGGACTGGGCAGTACCCAGCATCCTTAATAATGAGACACTCAGATATTACCACTGGAAGTGGTGTTAAAAGTGGAGCAGGGACCAGGGCAAGTAAATTAAGGATCAACTACAAAACCTTAGAATAGCTGAAGCAGGGCCTATGCTGGGAATTCGGTGACACTTGGATAAAGAGACAATGAATAATGTCAATGACATATGCAAAATTAATGCTCTGTGAGTCTCTGATTCCCTAAGGAAACTGTCCTCTTAATGTTGCATAGTTCTGTAAGCAATTTGACTAAGCTTTTTGTGAATAAACTTTCATATGGAGGAACATAGTCTCTCTGCACTGGCCTAATTTTACTGTAGGGCTGAGTGATGGCTTCCAATAATGAGAGCAGTTGACTACACATCAATTCAAAATTCTGATAGGGTTTTGTAATCCTTTTCTGACTCTGCACTGTAACGCAATGGGAGCATTGTTCAGAAGCTCCTGTGAAGTGCAAGTCACTGACAAGTGTGAGAGAGACACACCCAATGCTCCTCTCTGTGTGATTGCATCGTGTTCCTGTAACCATCATGCCCTCCGCACAGCTACACTTATGAATGCTCTTCTGTGGGCTGTAAAGTCTAGTGGGGACTTCAACACTTATTCAGTGTACTTGACTATTTGAAAAGACTCCCAAAGTTACCTAGTTTAATAATTCAACCAATGACAGATTCTTTCTCTTGTATGCTTCAGAAGTTGGCAGATGTGTGTTTGTGTGTGTGTGTGTGTGTGTGTGTGTGTGTGTGTGTAGGGGGGTGAGCATGTTGTTTAAATTTTTACTAAATACCTGGTGTTGTGATGGTCTCATTGCTTAATGTTTTAATTAATTCGATTGTTAGATGCTTTTTTTTTTGAGTGAATGAATATACTCTACTTCTCCTTTCCTTCTAGGACCTAGAATCTAGGTTCTCTCTCTCTCTCTCTCTCTCTCTCTCTCTCTCTCTCTCTCTCTCTCTCTGTGTGTATACACACACACACACACACACATATATACACACACACACACATATATATACACACACACACATATCTATATATATATATACAAACACACACACATGTATATGATATATATATATATCATCTCTCCCTCTCAACTGCCATCATGCTGATTCCAACTTACAGTGATGCGCTACAACATAGAACTGACCCTGTGAGTTTCTGAGACTATGAATCTTAGCGTGGAAAGTCTCACCTTTCTCTTGCCAAATGAATGGTTGGTGATTTCCAAAGGATCACTCTGAGTTTAGCAGTCCAACACATAACCCTTTATGCCACCGGAACGCCTCTATAAATACATGTATATAAGATTTAATTTAGGTTATCATGTCAGAACGAAGCATTATACTCCAGGCATTCTCTGATTTTCTAGAGAAGATCAATGTTATATATTTTCTTATTGCGGTTTCTGTATTTGCATTTGATTGACAGAGGGGTCTTTCTGCTCTGGGAAAGAGGTGCAGACTTTGAAACTAACAGGGGCAGTTCTACCCTGTTTTATAACCTGTGAGTCAGCATCACATCGATGGCAGTGAGTTTGGTTTCGGGTATATTTGCATTACTGGAACCAAGATTGGGCCGTATCAGACCCTTGGCCCATCGTGAATCTAAACACGGCAGCTCTCAAATCTTTCTCTTACAAACTTCCACTTAGTAACATCTCTCAGTTTTCTTCATGAGTACCTGAAGTTCTAGACATAATGCTGCCTCTGATGTGCGATTGTGAAAGTATCTCAAAATTGGTTGAAGCATTGTATTTATATATAAAGCAATTATATGATTAATTCCATTGCCCATCTCTTTCAAAAATGTACTCAAGAAAAATATCACCTGGAAAAGCATACTGTTTATTTACTGTCACTGAAAGGCTTACAGTATTCCACCCCCCTCTGATTTTTGTATGTGAGAGGATTAATGTTATGTCTGAAGCAAACAGGCTACTTAGCTAGAAATATTGCACTGGTGTTAAAGAACACTTAGTCTCATTTGTCTTTTTTTGTTAACCAGGAGATCATGGTCAGTGGGGATTAATAGTGTGTTTTGCAATTTGTTCTACTTAATTCTTACCTGGTCTAACATCACCTGCTGTGCTATGTGGTAGATACTTAGAGAAAGCTTCTCCATTAAGGAAACCTGCTGTGGCATTTCTGATACTTAGGAGTTTAATGAACTTGGGCAGTGCATAGCCACAGGTGCCTGGTGAATATTTATTGATCTCTGGTAAATTGGTCACAGAGAGAAATAGATTTTTGCTGGTGTGTTATATACTTGAATTATTTTTTTAAATCATGTCTTCCATCATTAAAAGTATAACCTGCCACACTGGCACTCCTTAGTTAATGGCCTAACTTTTATGGGATTCTTTTAAGTAATTTTCTTTTGTTTTCCCTTCATGAGTTTCTTACTCCACATAAAAATATATGACCTGAAGATAAAATTAAACATAGAAGAATAAAACAACGAAATAAAACAAAGACAAACATGCCCACCAGCTTAGCAGTTTTGAAAGGTGGGTAAATTGAGTGAGGAGAGTCCACCATCTGATTGACACCTCTTTTAATGTTATGGAAATTGGCCCTCACTTTGAAACAATTGAACTGACTCTACTCCTAACAAATTCTTCATCAAAATCACCTTTAGTTTCTGCACAGGCAGCTTTAAAATCATCGGAAAGGCCGGGAGCCTTTCCTTTCACCCATAGTGTTAGCTGCCCTGTGGTAAGCAGCCCGCCTTGTAATCTGCTGCTGCACCAGGCCTCCATGTGCACCTTGTCTGACTTTCTTACAAATTCATATCGACACACTTAGGACAGGGTCTCATCTGAACGCAAGGATTGCCTGTGTAGGCCAATACATGGAGCTTAATATAAATTTTTCTCCTGAAATTTAATGTAGCGTACCTGTTATTAATGAGATATGTAGGGCAAGCATCTGTTTATCAGAATACATTAAAGGGCAAACATACTTATGAACAGAGCTATATTGGAAAATTTCAGTAGCCCCAGTGCACCCCTGATATGACAGAGCTTGGAGCCAGATGCGGCTGAGTGAGCTATTATTCTGAATATTCATTCAGTATCTCATTGTGGTAGGATCTTATCATTGCCAGGAGTTTCACTCAGCACCCTGTCTTGCCTGTTGTCACCTTACACAATGTGGCACATGATGGCTAATGAAATGTAAGAAGTGACGTGTGCTACTTTGGGGAGGTTTAGAAACCATGCTCTGGGATTGCTCCTGTCTTTTTTCCCTGCCGCAAGGGCAGGAGAATCCTGAGAGTGGCTGCTCTTGCAACTCTGGGCAAAGAGGAAGCAAAACAAAACAACCGAGGAGATGCAAAGAGCCTTTGCTGATTCTATGTTGAATATAGATGTAAGGAAGAAACAAGTAACTAGTGTTGCTTCAGTGCTTAAAAACCACCAGCTCAGGGCTAGTGCTGTATGTACACCAGAACTATACCCCATCACTGACTCTCAGTGCCTTTCTTAATATGACTAATTGCCTTCTGTGAATTATATATACTTATTTTCAAACTAAATAACTAAATTATTAACCTAACCATAGTGATTCTTTTTGAGATCTCTCTCTATATATGAGCGAGCTCAAGCATATTCTTGGCAAATTGATAAGGGTAACAAGATCAATACTATCATTTCATTAATAAATATTCAATAAACTATAAGGAGCTTAATAATTATATTTTTAATCTATAAGGGAATATATGTCATGAGTTGAAGGATATGCCCAACACTTTAAGGCCTATAATTTGTGAAATTTTGATGGCAAAACAGTGAATCTTTCCTTATATGGTCAACTATATGATCAGGTTAAGAATCTGGAGCAATGGAGCTGATTCTGTTGTGTTGATGGGTGTCGCTATGCACTCACATGTGTAGTGATTTGAAAAAGGCTAAAGGAGTTTTGACACAGATATATAGAGGAGAAGACCTTCACAGGAGGAAGCTATATGACATCACACCAAAAAGCTAAGCCAAAGCCAAGGGGTGTTTTTGGCCCCTGAAGCTCAGAGACATAGGGATCAGATATTTCCTGATACTTTTAGAGGAAACACTGACCTTAAATTTGAACTCCTGGCCTCCCTAACTATGAAAGAATAAGTTTCTGTTGTTTCAAGCCTGCGAGTTTCTGGTAAGTTATTATAGCAGCCCAAGATTCAAGATTCCAAACTAGAGGCCTGGATATTTGGGCTCAATAGACACACAAAGTTTGTGTATTCTTAAGAATATTTCCAAAAGATACAGATGCTATAAATATGAGGATCTTCTTTGGGAATATCTGGAAAAAGTTACACGTATGGGACTGCTTAGTGGCTCCATTCTATGTATGTAGTAGCTCATGGATAAGTGGAACAAGCCCATGACTCCAGTGATCCAGCACACATTTTCTACATTCTTAGCATAACTTACTCTTTCTTAGCTCTCCACTAGCACATATTTAAAATGTGATGTATTTCTCTTTTGAAATATATATATATGAATGACACCCCTGTACTCCCAGAAAGAAAAAAAAAAGATGACCATTAAAATCACAGTGAAGTGGTTCACTCAATGTGCTACTAATCACAAGGTCAATAGTTGGAAACCAACAGCCACTCTTCAGGAGAAAGGTGAGGTTTTCTACTTCCTTAAAGATTTAGTCTTGGAAACCACAGTAGGACAAATTCTACTGTCTTGCAGGGTTTCTATAAGTCAGAATAGACCCTATGGCAGTGAGTTTAGAGCTTTAGTATACACATTAGGAGCCCTGGGACTACTGGCTGTTAAGAGTTAGGCTGCTAACCTTCAAGTTAGCAGTTCAAGTCCACTAGTCACTTCACTGGAGAAAGGTGAGGCTCCCTCCTCTAGTCTCAGAAACCATGTAGAAGGTCCTTATGGGTAGGAATCTGCTCTCTGGCGGTGTATTTTTGAATGGAAAAGTACACACTGGAAATCTCTCAATAGTCTAGTCACTCCTTAGAACAATGTTACCTGCTCTTGAAAAACGTCTGAAATCACAGATTATTATAAGCTTTGCTCTTTGAAATGATGTGGCGAGAAAAGAACATTCCATTCTTGCTCAGAGGATCTAAGCTGTTTGGGTCACTTTGGTACATACAGAGAAGTTGTTTAGATTTTTCAACACTTGTTTAGAACTTTCGACAAAGGGTTTTTGAACATACATTTTTTGAATATTTCTCTAACTTGTAGTTTCAAAGGAAACAAGAGCCTGAATCTACCTGCTGTTCAACATAGGCCTGATGTGCACCCTACATTGGTGTCTACCTAATGAAACACCACGTCATTTAAAGTTTACCTAGACTCTGTTCATAAATAACCCCTTTCCTTCCTTTACTTGGTGAATCACTTTATAGTTTCCTTGGGATTTTCTTTCTGCAGTAATTGAATAATCTTAAGTTTTTTGACGCTAGTTTTATTCCTATGCTTTGGACTACTGTGACTGATCACAACATGGGAAATGCAGGTAAAGAATAAAACATCATGCTCAGAAGAAGACGTGAGTATTGTGGGGACAAATAGTCGTCAGGAGTTTGACATAGACAGTAATAAACAGCAGCTTTGAGTAACATAATTAGAGATCTAATTGTTAGTTATTATTTTACTTTGTGGGGTGGATTGGGTGAAGGTGTACGCAGCAAATCAGGTTTCTATTCAGCAGTTCATACACATTTTGTTTCATGGCTTTGTGTCTCCCAGTGTTTACATTTTCTGCTCCGCACTTTCTTCCCCTTTCTGCCGAATGTACTTTGTCCATGGCAAATATTGCCCCTTTTTTCTCTCAGATGCTGGATTATTTAGTTAGCAAAGACTTTCAAATCAGCATAGAAGACAGATTGACCCAATAAAGAGAAATGAGAACGCAGTCTTTAGCAAGTCTTATTCTACCATCAAATTCAAACACTCTGACCACATCTACTTTCACATCAACTTTACCTCTGTCCAGATTAATGTATTACTTTTCTAACTTGGTTTCCACAAATCGTATATAAATAATTCAGCAGTCAGGATGTTCATTCAAAGTGTAAAGTAATTAAAACTTTTCTTGTTTGTAGAAGTCCTGGGCGACTTATGCTACAATTACAATCTCATGTCCTTAACAAGCCTTCTAATGTTCTATATCAGGGGTTGGAAAACTTTTGAGATGGAAGAGCCAATCCTGTCCATCCTAACGGCTTAAAATTTATCCTAGATCTATAAATATATTTTATAAACAAATTAAATCACTATTATCTGGATAATGTTCTTAAAATTTAATAAATAAAACGATGATAGTTTTATTTTCATTTTCAGTTTTACTGCAGCGGTGCATGTACATACAGAAAGGACCTCATATGGCTCTCACACTACAATATGCGGACCTCTTTTCTACACAACAGCTCCTACTCATTTTCCAAAACTAACCCCTACCTTACCATTTTTTCCTTGTTCACCATGTACAGCTTTCCTTTCTATTTCTCAGTGAGCTTAGAGATTTATTTATATTTAACTTTTTATTTTTTAATTGGGCGAATCTTCACAGAGAAAATCCATTTTCCATTGATGCATACACATGTTGTTTCATGTCATTGACTGCAATTCCCACAATGTGATATCACTCATACCTCTTCCACCCCATGTTTCCCCTTTAATTTCTCCTTATTTTAAAAATTTGAACTTCGTTCTTGGTAAAGGCTGCCTTTTTGACCTTGATAGGTGTCGCGCGCGGATGACACGGCGCAACACGGACCGAGACAAGAATGGTCAGGACCCTTCTGGTAGATGCAATCTGCGAAGTTTATTTAAGCTGCCTCTTGCTCAGAGGTCAGCTGCGGAAGACCCCAAGCTCCTAAAACCCCGGGTATAAATACCCTGCTCGGTGACGTGTCCTACCAGGATTGGTGCAATTTGATAATGCGTAGCGAGCGGCTGGCAGCGCATGCGCAACAAGCTTGTTTACAGCTTAGCTCTGACGATGCGGGCGCGGTCCGGCGCCATCTTGTAATGGCGTCCACAGATAGGTTGACTGTTCTGAAGATTCTTGCCCCCATGGTATTATGATTCACTTTATATTCACTGCCATCCAGTCAATGCTGATTCATAGTGACCCCCCGTGTAGGTTTTCGGGACAGTAACTGTTTATGGGAACAGAAAGCCCACTCTTTCTCCTGCAGAGCTGCTGGTAGATTTGAACTGTTCACCACGTAGATCCCAACGCTTAACCACCACACCGCCATGGGTCCAGTATCACCAGGGTTTCCATATTCACCTTATACACCTATTGTTTGAAAATTGAACCATGAGAGTAAGCAAAGTTCCAGGATGAAGGGTGACTAGAGCCTTAGTCTAGGAGTTTCTATCAGTTTCTTTTGAACCAATAAGCCTGGTACATTTTATGATTTTGTATTTTTCTCCAACTCTATCTAGGATCTTTTAATCGGATCCCTTTCTGAGTGGTTGGTTGTGGTAACCAGGCATCATCTAAATCTTCTTGTCTCAACGTTGTTAGAAACTGAATTTCCTATGGTCCATTAGTCTTTTGGACTAATTTTTTCCATTTGCCTTTGGTTTTTTTTCTCTCTTCTTTCCTCCTAACAGGAAGAGACGAATAATTCCACCTTGAGACTTAATATATATTGTTTTCTCCGCCAATAGTAGAGGGAAGGGGGTAAGAAGGGAGTTTACAATAAGTAACATTACAATATCACTTTATATATGTGATCAACATACATGGAATTATTTATTAAAAACAAAACATAAGGATATTTATAAGAAAACTATTTTTGTCATATAGATGACAAATAACCTGACAATAAATTTCAGAAAGAGTATGTCTATTTAAGCAAGAGTTGCTTAATGTAACCGTGTTACATTTCCATGACTTAATTTTCCATTAAAAAAAAAATCCCCAAGTCATCATCACCATTGTTTCATCGTCGTCTTACTCTTTTTCTGGTCTTTGCTCCAGCATCAGGTCCAAGTGAAAGCGTGGCTGTGGTCAAGGTATGCTTTCCCACAAGGGCTTCTTTGTATGACATCATGTTGCTTCTACAAATGATCTATTCGACTTTCATTATTGCCAACTTCATTGAAAGCCCATAAATTTGCATGCATTTGTACTGATGTGACCTAATTAAGCGGTGAGTTGAATTTCATTAAATTCTAGAGTCTCATTCGAATGAAGTATTGTTAGCTGGCTGCCTTTTGCATCTTACTGAATGGTTTGTTTGCCCCAAGCTAGTATATTGCATAGTTTTACTGACATCCTCAGACTGCTTTCAACTATATCTACAGATTTTCTTAAGTTGCTAGTTAATAGCATGTCTTATTATCATAGGTAATAGTGTCCCACTTCCACCACAATACCTAGATTGCTCATATATCACCACAGAGTTAGATGATTCATATTTAGATGAAGGGTCTGTTCTAGCCCGATGTGTTTGAGTCAGTGCATATGACTCAATGTGATGGCAGGCAGTTCTAACATGTATTATTTTAATTTTTATTCATATTTATTTACTAATGTTTCTAGAATTCTGGAGATTCTATCATTCTCATGAGCCTCCTCTGATGCATTTGCAGTTGTTTCTGGGTCACTATCCAGTAGGTTCGGATTCAGAGGGATGCTATCTTCCACAGCGTGAAACACCGCCCAGGGGTGCAACATGCTCACAATTGTTATATTTGAGCCCATTGGTGCAGCCACTGTGTCAATCATCTGATACCTTTATATTGTTCTCAAGCTTCAGGTTTATCAGTATTTATAGTATTTTTAATAATTCATTCCTAAACTCCTAAATTATAGTTTTCTTTAAAGGATGCTTGTTTATTCTTCTCTTTTAATGCTTTTATTATTCTGAACAGCAGGTAGCTCACAAATGAGTCGAGTTAAAATGATGTTATAGATTTACCTTTTTAGGTTTTCTTTTAAACACACACTGACAAAAATAGTATTTTCTTATCGAAACCATACAAATAACTCATAGGTAATCCCCCATGCCTTTAGTGGACTATCTATTTCTCCATAATATGAAAATACTTAAAAATTTGTAACTATACATTACAGTATAGAGACTTGGTTGTATTATTTTAAAGTTACAGGTAGTTTGGATATGATAAAATTATTTTTGAATAGTTTTATTGCCATTACAGTGGGTCCTTAGGTTACAGACATCTAACTTATGGACAAATCATAGATGCTCTTTAATGTTATGTAAATCTGTCCTCACTTTGAAATGATTGAACCAAGACCTATTCACAACATATTTGTCATCACAACCACCTTCACCAGCTGCAGCTTTTAAATAATGAAAAAGGCTTTGAATCTTTTCTTGTAATAACTCAGAGCTTCAAATCAGTTCAATCCAGTTTATCCTGCTGTGAATATGCATTTCCACCTCAGATGTATTGAATCAGAATTTATATGAACGTTATAAGTGTACAAAGGGATCTTAAAGTATAGATTGCAATTCATTGGACACAGGGACTTTTTTACAGTGTAGCTTCTGATTCAGTCTAGAGTAGAAATGCAAATTCTCTGTAAGGAGTTGAAACTTAACGAATTACTTTGAATATCTAGCCTAATGGAAGGCTAAAAAAAGCTATATGCATCTATTATGATTTACCTACAATTCAACTTAGAAACACATAGAAACACATTTACAAACATGTCTCTTTCATAACCTAAGAAATTCTTACATATTTATTATTACGAATAAATATTTTCTAAAGTGCTACAAAGACTAGGGGTAGCACTAACGCTTTGTGTTTTAGACTAGTATTTCCCTCAAGGTAATCAACTCACATTCAGTTCAATTTGTGATTTGTCTAAAATTATTAGTAGTTGAAAAGGTATAATGTATGGCACTGAAAGAAAACAAAGTCATAGTTATTCTCTGTGTTGTACTCATGGTTCGCAGTTCTGACAGCCGAATATAAAACATGTCCGTAGCCCGAGAACAAATCAGAACTATTCACCAAAAACAGATTGCTTGATTGCAGACTCAACAATTGTAGTTCTGACAGACTAATGTGCAACATGTCCATGACCAGAGAAACAGTCAGAACCATCCACTAAAAAGATGGTTTGATTGCAGGCCTATGAATTTATGCTTAAGTGAACCTCAGAGTTCCAGACATTGAAGTCCTTCTGTGTTCTGACATCATGATTTCTCTCTTTTAAGCAACCTTATCCTTCACCATAGATAATTGGACATTAGAGTCATATGACCACCCAGGCTTTGCTTTAAACAGGCTTTTTAATGAAAATATTGTTTGGGTAGTGGTTGCTAAGAGAACTGAAAGAATGCAGTGCATTGCCTGTCATAGGTTGATGCACCATTAAAATTGACATCCAACAAAAGTCACTGGGGTGCACAAGTCACAGATGTTAATAAAGGCAGTGCGCTGTGTATGTGCCACGTGTCCCTTTCTTTCTCATCGTACTTGTCTGGGTGGAATCAGGGCTTAGAAATTAGGAAGCCACTCACGTTCTGACAAGCTGCCCAAGTATCACTTGTCTGAGCCCCGCCACCTGCAGCGAGGGCAGAGCTCTCGAGTTAGAAGTCCTTCCAAGTACAGACTTTTCAGAAGCCTGTCATAATCTTCTGCTGTTTGGCCATGAATTCAGGATGATAGTTGCAAGGTTGCGTGTTCACAGGATACTCTCACTTCTTGACCTGCTGGTTCTCATTGCTCATTGGGGTTTGATAACTGAAATGACTCATCGAAACTATATCCTATGTATGATTTCAGATATTTGGTTTTCAAAAAAGGATGGACATAAAGAAACTCCCAGAACGAGGCTTGGGGGGGGTTCTCAATATGGGGTTTCCATGTCCCAAAGACACAATACTTTCTGATAGAAAGTGCTCTTGTGAGCCAGGAAGTTCTTGGAACTTCTGTGTTCAGTTCTCTTATCAGAGAGTCCTGCATGAGTTACTAAATTATGCTTCCTGAGGCAGATTAACTTCGAGGCCATCAGACTCTTTACATGACAAATTGCATCCCTCGGAGCGAGTTTTCCAATAGAATTTGGTGAAAGCTCTATGGTGTGTTTGGATGTAGCCTTGGAAGTCACCCAGCCTCCCTTTCATTGTTTTCTATCATTAAAAACGAATCACTAATTAATTTAAGAGTCATGAACATTCATTTAAGGAGAAGAAGCCTAAACTCTACATCCTGATAGACCCACCCAATGGCAACCCTACAGGGGGGCATCATAAGGCACCCCCCCACTGGGATTCCCTAGACTATATGTTTGTTGCTTTTGGGTTTTTTTAATCATTTTATTGGGGGTTCCTACAATTCTAACCACAATTCATACATACATGCATTGTGTCAAGCACATTTGGACATTTGTTGCCATCAGCATTTTCAAAACATTTTTTTTCTACTTGAGACTTTAATATCAACTCCTCATTTATCCCCCTCCCTCCCCACTACCTCCTCCCTCACGAACACTTCATAATTCATAAATTATTATTATTTTTTCATATCTTACACTGTGCAACATCTTCCTTCACCCACTTTTCTGTTGTCCATCCCCCAGGGAGAAGGTTATATGTAGAACCTTGGAATTGGTTCCCCCTTACAATCCTACTTTTCCTCTACCCTCCAGGTATCACTACTCTCACCACTGGCCCTGAAGGGATCATCCACCCTGGATTCCCTGTGTTTCCAGTTCCTATCTGTCCCATTGTACATCCTCTGGTCTAGCCAGTTTTGTAAGATAGAATTGGGATCATGATAGTGGGGGCAGGAAGCATTTAAGAACTACAGGAAAGTTGTATGTTTCATCGTTGCTACGCTGCACCCTGGCTGGCTCATCTCCTCCCTGCAACCCTTCAGTAAGGGGGTGTCCAGTTGCCTACAGATGGGCTTTGGATCGCCACTCTGCACTCACCCTCATTTACAACGATATTATTTTTTGTTCTTTGATGCCTGATACCTGACCCTTTTGACACCTCGTGGTCACACAGGCTGGTGTGCTTCTTCCATGTGGGCTTTGTTGCTTCTGAGCTAGTTGGCTGCTTGTTTATCTTCAACCCCAGGCGCTATCTTTTGATAGCCAGACACCATCAGCTTTCTTCACCACATTTGCTTATGCATACATTTGTCTTCAGTGATCATATCGGGAAGGTGGGCACCCACTGATATGATTTTTTTGTTCTTTGATGTCTCATACCTGGTCCCTTCTATACGTCATGGTCACACAGGCTGGTGTGCTTCTTCCATGTGGGCTTTGATGTTTCTGAGCTAGATGGCTGCTTGTTTATCTACAAGCCTTTAAGACCCCAGATGCTATGTCTTTTGATAGCCGGTCACCATCAGCTTTCTTCACCACATTTGCTTATACACACATTTGTCTTCAGTGATTGTGTTGTGAAGGTGTGCATAATGGAATGCCAATTTAATAGCACAATGTGTTCACACATAGATCTTTTTCCCTACCATCCTATATAAATATATTTACATATGTACATGCCTGTATTTAGACCTCTATAAATACCCTTTGTCTCCTAGTTCTTTCCTCTATTTCCGTTTGCTTTCCTCTTGTCCCACTATCATGCTCAGCCTTCCTTTGGGTTTCAGTAATTTCTCTTGGTTACATTGCCCTTGCTGAATCCCTACCAAGCCATTCACACACTCCCTGCCACTAATTTTGGGTCACTTGTTGCCTCCCTGGCCCTGGGTTGGTCAACACCACCTCCTTACTCCGCCTCTCTCTCTCCCATGTCCCCCCAGAACCATTGGTCCCATTGTTTTCTCCTCCAGACTGTTCATCCAGTCTAGATAGATCTGCAGAGATAATAATATGCACCAAAAAACAAGGCATAGCAAGACAAAGTGACAAATGAGAACACAATGATGACAACAAAAAAGAAAACCAATGACCCGTAAAAGAATAAATTAATTAAAAATAAATTTAAAATTTTTTAAAAAGAAAGAAAAATCTGTAAGTAGATCAAGGTCTGATTTTTTTACCTCTATGTGTGTCCTCCAGTCAAGTCCGATGGGGTGCCACGCTCTGTCTCCTGCGTCTGTCCTTTTCACTTCCTCTGAAGCTCCCTGCTCTGCTCCCCTCGCTGCTCTGCTGCCCGCCTTTAGTGTTTGGCCTCAGTGTCGCCAGGTCAGCCCCGGTCAATCCCGACACTGAGTCTCCAGTGTTGACCCCCGTAGGACCATGGGTCAACGAGGGACTTCATGTCTCATAGTGGGATCAGCCATATGGTCCACTCTGTACATTAGCTGTTTGGAATGGGGATATCATCTGGGCCTGGTGGGAATAAGACCCAGCAATCCCCCTACAGGGCATATACTTAGAAGAGGCAAGAAACAAACTATAGCTAGACATCTGTGCTACAATGTTCATCGTGGCACAGTTCACAATTGCAAGAATTTAGAAACCACCCAAATTTCCATCAACAGAAAAATGGATTATAAAACTGTGGTACATACATACAATGGAGTACTACACATCACTAAACACAGTGATGAACACATGAAGCATATCACCGCATGGGAAGAACTCGGGGCAATTTTGCTAAGTAAAGTAAGCCAAGCACAAAAGGACAAGTACAACATGAGTCTGCTGAGGTAAGTTTATAAAAAAAACAACGGAAAAGGGGCACAGGGAAAAAGCTACTGCATACAAACACTCCAGGGGTGAGGTCCAGGCTGTCTGTCTTTAGAGGAGCAGAAAATCTATTTCTTATTTGTATTATCAGCCCTACACATAAACCACTAGTTCACCAGGGTTGCTTCCTCGTGATAGAACGAGTGTCAAATGTGGACATGCCTAAAGGTGCTGCAGAAACAATAACTTTTTTCCTAGATTTCTTTTCACACGGAGAGAATTCCTTAGGCCTTCCTGCAGTTAGTTCTCTTACCTGCTCTTTTTCTGGCAGTGACTTACCCGGCAAGGAAGCATATGAAAAGTCTAATTCAGTTTTTCTCTTTCAATTTTTTGGGAGCAAACTTATTTTGAAATTATGTTTTCTCTGACTCTTTCTTTTCTGTTAGGTTCACTGAAATAGGCTCCCTATGTGAGGAAGTCCATCCAGGATCATTGATATGCTGCTTCAAGGAGTCTTTGGCTAGGAGTTTCCATGAGCAGGTGACTAGGTGGTGGTTGTTGGGTTGCCGTCGGGACGTTCGGATCCATGGTGACACTACCCACAGCGGACCGAACACTGCCACGTCCTCTGCCATGCTCACGACTCTTCCTTTGCTTAAGTCCATTGTGGGAGCCACGGTGTCAGTGCATCTCATTGAAGGCCTTCCTCTTTCTTTTTGCCCCTCCAATTTACCCAACATGATGTCCTTCACCAGAGACTGGTCTCTCTTGACAGCATACCAGAACTCTGTACGACAACGTTGCCTTTAAGGAGCTCGTTGGCTGTACTTCTTCCAAGACAGGTGGGTATGTCCTTTCAGCAGTCCATGGCACTTTGAATATTCTTTGCCAGCACCACAATTCAAGCACATGGACTCTTCTTCCATCTCCTTTATTCAAAGCCCAAATTTCAAAGGCACCTTAGGCACCTGAATCTATGATGGCTTGTTTCTGGTGCACCTTAGTCCTCAAAATAACCTCCTTGCTTTTCAACACTTACCCAATGCAATACACTGTTTCATCTTTTGACTGCTGCTTCCATCAGCGCTGACTGAGGATCAAATCAAGACAAAGGCCAAATTCAATGTTTTCTCCATTTATCATCATATTACCTATTGTTCGGATTGTAAGGATTTTAATCTTCTTTCCATTGAATCATCATGATTACTGAAGGCTGCAATCCTTGATCTTCATCAATAAGTGCTTTAAGTCTTCCTCACTTTCAGCAAGCAAGGTTATGTCATCTGCATATCTGAGTTTGTTTATAAGCCTTTCTCCAATTCTGATGTTGTATTCTTCTTCATGCCGTCTAGCTTCTCTGATGATTTGCTCAGCATACAAATTTAAGAAGTATGGGGAAAGGATACTACCTAGGCACACATCTTTTCTGATTGTAAAGCATGTAGTATTCTCTTATTCTCAGAACAGATGACTTTGACCTTCACAATAATGTACCTACATCCACTGCCTTTAACCAATAATAATGTTATAGTTTTAACTTTTTTTCTCACTCATTTGTTGTAGTTCTAGTTGTGCCCAATAGCCACGTGGAGGAAAGGATGCCACTTATTTTCTCAACAATACATCTTCATTGCCATTGTGTTTATAAAAATTAATTCTGCTTTTATGTTTTCTTTCCTTTTATAGCTTCATCAGTGGGCTTGGGCCTAGGATGGTACAGGATGGTACAGAATGGTATAGGATGGTGTTTCCTTCTGTTGTGAATACAGTAGCTGTGGGTCAGAGCTGACTAGACG
This sequence comes from Echinops telfairi, assembly GCF_000313985.2. Classification (NCBI taxonomy): domain Eukaryota; kingdom Metazoa; phylum Chordata; class Mammalia; order Afrosoricida; family Tenrecidae; genus Echinops; species Echinops telfairi. Next base: position 22,548,252 of record NW_022103915.1, on the reverse strand, counting down.
GCACATAAAAACAAGAGTTATTTGTGTTGATCTAAAATCGATAGGTTTGGGATGAGCTTAGTGTGGTATTTCTTTCTCGAAAATTCAGGCAATTCTAAGGTTATGAATATTCAATTTATGCAGGATCCGTACTTATAAACCAGGCCCTATAAAACCTATTGTGTTCAAATTTTGAGGAACTTCCTAGTAACAAATGGGTGCTGTTTTGCAACATGCATCAAGACATTATTTTACTATATGATGTTAACGAGGTTTTTAACATGTTCTAAGATACCAAGGTACATTGGTATGGAAGTCCACGAAGACATTCTACATCCTACCTTCTCAGTAGTGTCTCACTAATATTCACTGTCATGAAGTTGAGTGTGATTGATCGTGACCCTGTAGGAGAGGGTAGAACTGCCTCTGTAGATTTTCAAGGGTGTAACTCTTTATAGGAGTAGAAAGCTTCATTTTTATCCCTTGGAATGGCTCATGGTTTCAAACTGCTAACCTTGCAGTTAGCAGTCCAATGTACAACCAGTTGGTATCCTGAGTAGTGACAAAGATTTTAAAAGCTTGTGAGTGACCATATAAAGTACATTATTGGTCTCTCCGTGTCCAGACAAAAAAACTGAAGAAAATCAAAGATGCTTGAAAATAATTATTCCAGAGGGCTAAGGTATCACACAAACTTTAGCCACATGAGCAAATAAGAGCTAGATGGCGCCTGACTACTATGACTACCTACTGCCCCAAAACGAATCACATTAGAAGGTCCTTGATAAAATGGAAGTAAGGAGTCATCAAAGCTCAAAATCATGAAAAAAGATGAGTCTTTCTGGTTAGGAATAGGAAACTGATATTCTCTGTCAACCTTTATGTACTTCACAATAAAAAGCGAAAACAAAATGCTAGAAATGTTATACCGTATACTGAGACAGCCATTTTATTCACTAACATTGATCCTGATTTATACCCTGTGAGCTTTTGTAATTATCTCACAATGCTGAGTAATGTCGGAATGTGGCCTTTCCAATAAATTATTGAACTCAGCAGAGAAGTAGAGATCTGTGGGAGAGGGACAATTGGTGTTAGAGTTGGTAAGGTTTGAAGAGCATAGTTTATTTAACCTCTGCTTTATAAGATTCAGCCTTGGACTTGATTCTCCTTCCCCCTTGTGTTGTCAGAGGAGGTCAGGTATGACCTTCACACCATTATATTTTTTAATTAAAGGATCATTTTATTGGGGGCTCTTACAACTCTTACAACCATCCATACATCAATTGTATCAAGCATATTTGTACTTATGTTGCCATCATTATTTTCTAGACATTTACTTTCTATTGAGACATTGGTATCAGCTCTCTTTTGCCCCTCCCTTCCCCCTACCCACCCTCATGATCCCTTGGTAAGTTATGTTATTATTATTTTTATATCTTAAACCAAACCATTGTCTCTCTTCTCCCAAGGTTTCTATTGTTCATCCCATAGGACAGGATGAGGGGGTATAGTTATATGTCCATCTTTGCAATGGCTTCCCCTTCCTACCCTCCTCTCCCCACTTTACCCCTACCCATCTGGTATTGCTCCTCCCATTCCTGTTCCTGGATTCCATGTGTCGTGAGCTCTTACCTCTTATCTGTACCTGTGCACATGCTCAGGTCTAACCCGCAGTGAAAGGCAGTACTGGGGTCATGGGAGTGAGGGTAAGGAAGCCTCAAGGAACCAGAGGATTATTGTGTGTTGCCTCAGTGCTTTACTGCACCCTGGTTGACATCCTTCTCTGTGACCCTTCTGTGAGGGGATGTCCCATTGTCTACAGATGGGCTTTGGGTCTCTGCTCCCAACCCCCTCATTCTCAACAGTATGCTTTCTGTTTGTTTGTTTTGGGTCTTCTGATACCTGTTACCTGGTCTGAAAGATACCTCATGATCGCACAGGCTGGTGTGTTTCCTCCTTGTGGGCTTGTTGCTTCTCTGCAAGAGGACTGCTTGCTTAGTTTCAATCCTTTAAGAACCCAGACACTATATCTTTTAATAGCCGGGCACCATCCACATTCTTCACCACATTTGCTTTTGTACCCATTTTGTCTTCAGCGATTGTGCTGGGAGGGTGAGTATCACAGAATTCCAGTTTTTAGAGCAAAGTGCTCTTGCATTAAGGGAGGGTATGAGTAGAGTCCCAAAATACCTCAATGTATTGCCATATAAATATATGTACCTAGGTCAATACCTCTATTTTTATGAATTAATGTATTTACATATATACACCTCTATCTATAACTTTGCTTCTTAGACCGTTTCTTTGTTTCCTTTTATCTTCCTCCTGCCGCACCATAATGCTCGCTCTACTTCTGCCTCTTTGTATTTCCTCTCAGCTAGAATGCCGTTGCTCCAGGGTCTCTACTTCCTCCTTGTTGATTTTAATTCCCTAGTTGTTCACTGTCTATGGCATTGTTTGCTCACCACTTCCTTTCCACTCCTCCTTCTCTGGGACCATTGGCCCCGTTGCTTTCTCCTTGAGCTTGCTTCCAATGCCTATCTTATATCTAAAGTAGGCCAACCAACAATAACAGAGTCCAGACAAAAAGGAAACAAAAGATTGAAAGGAAGAAAAAAACCCTTCATAATTCCAAGTCTGTCTGCTGACTTTTATGACCATCTCCCACTGGTTTGGGGAAATCCTGGGAGCTGCCCTTCCTAGCCTGAAGTCTATTTGGGGGACTCTTTAGGGGCTTTGTGGCTTTACTTTGGTCCTGGTGCTGATCTGTTATGTTACCTTCTTGGTTTGCCCCACTGTGAGGGTTTCAGACCAGACTAACTCCCCACCATGTGTCTCCAGTATTGTCCTCTGTTGTGGCATCCTTCAGTAAGGGGACAAATTGTCTTGAGCTGTGGTCGGCCCTACAGTCCTCTCTGTGCCATTGCAAGTCCATGCAGGGATGTCCTCTTCTGCTTGTTGTGCCAATATGGGGTCTAGACTGTCCCTTTCTCCTTTTACTTCTTGATTTGCTTCCATGTGGGTGTGGCATGCTGGCCCCTCTCCCTAACCTGTAGGTTTGGTACTGCTCTCTGTAGCACTTACTTCTAGGGAGGAGGTCAGTTTGACTCTCATTGGGGCTAGCCCTGTAGCCCAATCTTATCCATTTCTCCATGTGGTTAAATTGCTTTCAAGGTTTGGTGAGCCATGGTGGGGTCTGCATGCACACTCCAAATTCTTTGGAGACAACCAATACCCTCCCCCCTGGATGGGTTAGTGTCCTGCTCCCCCTATGCCATCATCTCCCCCTTCCCCCCCTTTTCCCCTCCCCTTTCCTCCATTTTCCCTTCTATGTGTTGGAATAACATGTACTTACTTGGGTTTAGTCTGACCTCCACTGACTATCTGTACCCCAACCCATAAGTGGTTTTTCTTCCATACTTACTGTGCTGATTCTACTTACCTCAGGGGACTCATGTTGTATTTGTTCTTTTGTGATTGTCTGGCCTCAGCATAATTTCCACTAACTCTTACCATGAAACGACATGCTTCCTGTGATCATCAGTGTTTTTTTAGTGATGTGTAGTACTCCATTGTGTGTATGTGCCAGAGTTTTCTAATCTACTCGTCTATTGATGGAAATTTAGACGATTTCCTTCTTTGGAATTCTTTGGGATTGTGACTTGTTTCCAATTCTTTGGGATTGTGACATGTGCAGCAATAAACATTGGAGTATAAGCAACTGGTTGTGGTTTATTTTTTACCTCTTCTAGGTATATTCCCAGGAATGGGATAGCTGGGTCATAAGGTAGCTCAATCTCCATTTGCTATAAGTATTGTCAAATCCCTTTCCACAGAGGCTTTATGTATCTACAAGACCACCAGCAGTGGAGGAAAGTTCCTATCTTGCCACATCCCCTCAAATATTTGCTTCTCTCTGATTTTCTGGTTTGGGCTATCCTCAAGGGTTTTCCTGGTTGTCCTTTTATTGATCCCCAGCTTAATGGTGTGGTTATCTGAGAAGGATGTCTGAGTAATCACTAGGTGTTTGAATTTACTCAGGCTTTAGACTTTACTTGTGCCCTAGCAGGTGGTCTGGTTTTGAAAATGAGCAATGTGCACTTGAAAAGAATGTGATTTTTTGCTTTTGGGTGGAAAGCTCGATAAATATCTATCAGGTCCAGTTGCCTGATTGTAGTGTTTAGCTCTATAGCCTTCTTGCTGAGCTTCTTTCCCAGTGATCTATCTTTCTCTGATAACAGTGTATTAAAGTTACCAACTATGATTGTTGAATCAGTGATTTCTTTTTTCATCTTTTGAATAGTCTGACAAATCCCAAGGGTCTCTCATTAGGCAGGTATATATTTATTATGCTCACTGGTTCCTGGTTTACTGGTCCTTTCAGCATTACACAGTGCTCCTCCTTGTCTCTCATTATGGTTGGTAGCTTGAGGTCAATTTTGTTGGAGATTAGGATTGCAACTCCTGCTTTTGTTTTTTTTTCAGTTGCAGTTTTCCTGGTATATTTTCTGCCAGCCTTTTATTCTTAGTTTATTTTTGTCTGTGAGCTTAACCTGTGTCTCTTGCAGGAAACAGATTGATGGGTTATGTTTTCTCAGTCAGTCTGCTAGCCTTTGTCTTTTAATGGATGAATCGAGGCCATTGGCATTCAGAGTTATTATCATGATCTGTGAATTCATAGTTGTTATTTCATAACTTTAGTGTTGTTTTCCTATCTCCCATCATATCAGTGTTGTGTGTTTGTTCACACCATTCTTAACTAATCCAGGCACTGCCTATAGACTAGTAATTTTCATTTTCCTGTAAATTCTCTGACCCCAAAATTTCAGGCTTTTCCAATCATATAGGTATTTGAATTTCTTGTTATTAGCATATTTTAAATTATAGTTTGAAATATGTATCCTTCCTGCTCCATTGATCTACTCACCAAATTCTTTCCTTGGAAAATTGACTCCCACAGTGGAAGCCATATAATTAAAAGTGGAAAGGAGCTTAAATACATGGCATTTATTTACTTCAGAATCAAAATCTGATGTCAATGTTGTCCATTAAACCGCATGACACTCAATCAATTCTCACTCATAGGCATCCCTTAGGTCAGAGAAGAACTGTGCCATAGAGTTTCTAAGACTGCAAACTTTACCAAAGTAAATTGCTATATCTTTTCTCACAGAGCTCCTGGTGCTTTTGGACACTGACCTTATACTCAAACACTGTGCCACCAGAGCTCTTTAATTACTCATTAGGAAACCAAAAATGAAGCAGAAATTATTATTGAAAGCACACAAGTCTTTTAATGGTAGCACAGAGAACTATATTTCAATCTAACCATTAGTAGCTAATTACAGTATCACTTACTGTTACACATTTTATTAATCTGTTGATGGTGAACATGAACATGGTTTGGGGCAGGATTTGAGTTAAGAGGCGGAGAAGCTGTGACACTTAAAGTGTTTTTTAATTTTATTTTTATGGTGACCTGTACTTTAAGTTTATGTAGTTCACTTAAGTGTCAAAGAAGCTAAGTGGTGCAATTCATTAATTAAAAATTAATGAAATCCTTGGGCAGGCATGTACTACTTATCTACAATACATATAATTCATTAGAAAGAGATCTGTCAAGGAAGGATCTTAGCATGGATTTGGTAACATTGTAAGTGGGCTTTGTTCTCTTCCTTCCAGTTAATGAAAGTATAAGGCTTAAAACAGATTTAATCAGTCTTTGGGGAAAATTTTACAGAAAAAAGTACATGAGTCATTGAGATTAGAAATGGTTGTAATTTCAATAACAATAATAATAATCCATCTGAGTATGTAGATCAGGAAATTCAATTCTAGGTCAAAGTCTCACATTCTTTTTTTTTTTTCTCACATTCTTTTTAATAAGTTTTTATTACTATGCTCAACATTAAGCAAGTCATTTAGGATTTTAGAAAATTAATTCATCTACTCTGACCTTTAAATTCAGGTGAACCTGGGACCACATACCCAGATGTAGGACAAGATCATTGTTTTCTAAAAACCTCCAAATGGAGAAATTTATTTATAGTTATACATTCATTTTTGTATATGCACTATCCCTGACACAGTTTATCTGGTTACAAAAAATAGTAAAGCAGAAAAAAAAATTCACAGACAGGCTCTGTTTGGATTTTTGCCTAAGAAACTAATAGTAGTTCAACATACAAGATGTGTTAGATAGGGTTCTCTAGAGAAAAAAAACCCAGAACACTAATAATTTTATATATATTTATATAGCTAGCATAAGAAATAAACAATTAATCTATAAAGCAGTACAAATGGCTCAGTGCAACTCACTTCAGTGAGACAGCTATTACACTGGCAGTCCTTCAAGTCTTGAGGGCTACCAGGTAGTCCTCCATGGAGCAAATTGGGCTATCTGGCCACAGATAGGCAGGTCACCAACAGTCAGCCAGATGACAGGGTCCAGCAGTCCCCAGCTCAAGACACATATCTTCCAGTAGCATGGCGAAGCAAGACTTGAAGGAACATCAAGTTACAGTGACACAGTCCATGGGTTGGGTGTCCCACAGGTAGTGTAGCTTGCAAATGGAGGCACAGAACAAGCAAGGCAGCTGCGCACTGCTCTGATGATCAGAGAGTAAGACTGAGAAAAGCGAGGCTCACGGAGCCATTTATCACTCCGAACTTCAATTAATCTCACATGTGTTCATTGGTCATGTTGGCACAACAAACCTGCATATCACCATATATAACTGACAATATCATTGATAGCTATTTTTAAAGCACTACGCTTGTTTGATTAAAAAAATAATGAAGTGATTCTAGAGAGTTCAATTATCCTTCAGGATTAAAATGTCATTCAGGTTTTTGCACGGATGAAAATACTATTGTAGAGCTGTTGGTGGTAGTGGATTTGTTTCGGGCTTGTTTTTGGTTTATGGCAACATTACATTGGCAGTCTCTTGTATATAGAAAGGACTGACAGAAAGAGACTTAAGGATGTCAGTTGATTAAAACTCTCAATGGCCTAAGAAACAAGTGTTTGGAGCCTGGTTGTATAGCTGAAATGAAAATTGTCATTTTGCTCTCAGGGGAGCCAGCCCCTAACAAATAATCATCGGTCCAGCAGATGCAACTGTACGGTGATAATATATAAAGATTATGGTAAAGTCATAGAGAATAAGAGAGGAGAGAGAGAGAGTAAAATAGTCAGACACATTTTATGGTAGCATGCTCACCTCAACCTCTCTTGATGGTTCATGTGGAGGTTTGGAAGGGCAAGAGAGGAGGAGAGGGAAATGGAAGGAGGGAGAGGGAAGGAGGACTGGAGGAGAGAGACTTATTTCTAAGGAAGGCTTATATATACTTGGGGGTGTGCAAGTTCCCTGATTATGGGTAACAGCATATGTCAGAGGAAGGGGTAGTACCATAGGCCATACAGCAATGGGAGGGGATGATTTAGGCGGGTATACACAATAGGGAGAGGAGGGATTAGGGATACATATGTGACAAGATGTCCCGATCCTAGATTCAGGATGGCATCCTAACCTTGAATGTCACTGAGCTGGTTTGACCTGTTCTGAGCTCTCTAGGGAAACAATTACATACTATCCTTATCAGCAGGGTGTGAGCCCCACCTATAGTGGACCAGATAGTAGTCTGATTGCTCTAGATGGCTGATGCCTTTAGGGAGAATATCTCCAAACATCTGACCTCCTACCATGTGCTGGCAAGCAGCCTCTTAGGTTTGGCATATATTTGGGTGAGACAAAGCTGGGGAAAAGCCTTTTAATTTCCCACATTTTGCTATTTCCCATATTTTCCATGAAGAAAGCACCAATAAAACAGGAATGAATGCAGACCCCTCATAAAGGATGACCATTAAACCTGCCTTAGATCTCTGTGTCCTCTCTGTTTCTCTGAAACTCTCCATCATGCTGCCGTTCTAAATCTTAAGTGTTTAATAAGTGAACGTTGAGAATATACTGTTCACAAAGTTGACTCTCCATGGAGTCCCTGATGCCTAGGTTCTGGCACAAAGATGGTGATATGGAGTCTTCCCTGTGATTCAAGATCTGTGAAAGCTTCCCAGTCATTCTCATAAGACTCAAGCTGAAGAACTATCAACAATATAACATACATGCTTTTCATTTTCTTTCTTTCTTTTTTTCAATCATTTTATTAGGGACTCATACAATTCTTATCACAATCCATATGCACATCAATTGTGTAAAGCACATTTGTACATTCATTGTCCTCATCATTCTCAAAACATTTGTTCTCCACCTAAGCCCCTGGCATCCGCTCTTCATTTTTGCCCCTCCCTCATGAACCCTTGATAGTTTATAAATTATTATTTTGTCATATCTTGCCCTGTCCGAAGTCTCCCTTAACCCACTTTTCTGTTGTCTGTCCCCCAGGGAGGAGGTCACATGTATATCCTTGTATTCGGTTCCCTCTTTCCAACTCACCTTCCCTCTACCCTCCCAGTATCGCCACTCACACCACTGGTCCTGAAGGGATTACCTGCCGTATTCCATGTGTTTCCAGTTCCTATCTGTACCACTGTACATCCTCTGGTCTAGCCACACTTGCAAGGTAGAAGTCAGATCATGATAGTGGGAACGGGGAGGAAACATTTAGGAACTAGAGGAAAGTTGTATGTTTCATCATTGCTACATCGCACCCTGACTGGCTCGACTCCTCACCGAGACCCTTCTGTAAGAGGATGTCCTGTGGCCTACAAATGGGCTTTGGGTCTCCACTCCGCACTCCCCCACCCCTCCGCCATTCACTGTGGTAAGATTTTTGTTCTGATGATGCCTGATACCTGATCCCTTCAACACCTCATATTCACACAGGCTGAGGTGCTTCTTCCATGTGGGCTTTGTTGCTTCTGAGCTAGATGGCTGCTTGTTTACCTTCAAGCCTTTAAGACCCCAGGTGCTATATCTTTGGATAACAGGGCACCATCAGCTTTCTTTACCACATTTGCTTATGCACCCATTTGTCTTCAGCAATTGTATCACGGAGGTGAGCACACAATGATGTGACTTTTTGTTCTTTGATGCCTGATAACTGATCCCTTCGGCACCTCGTGATCACACATGCTGGTGCACTTCTTCCATGTGGGCTTTGTTGCTCTGAGAGAGCATTTTATTTCTTTTGCTTTCTTCCATCACTTTTTTCTGAGGCAACTACTATACATGTGAACTATGAAAGAAGCAACAACTGGAATGCCATTTCCCACTTAATGTTCAAATTTTCTGTTAGCAATTAGGCTAGAGTTTATGCTGAGAGCTCTCGTTTTTCATTTTTCCTTTTTTGTTATGAAAAAAATAGACAATTGTGATATTTGCCTTACTGAAAACTCTTGACATGACATACGTGAATCTAAACTATGTCCATGATGAACTGGAAGTGAATCTAAACTATATCCATGATAGCAGTCTGGATATCTAGATCCAGCTGGAATATTTTTATTTGCAGATAGTTGTGGGTTTAGAGGCTAACTACTTCATCAAATAATATTCTTAAACATTTGATAATTGCCTTATTTAAAAATATATTTGTTTTCGGTGCTACAGGTTTTATGAGAGGACATCATACCGTGATGAAATATGGAAGGCACTACTCTATTTTCTCCTCTTTATATAATGTTATTTTCAACCATCTTACTTTCCTTCCTCCATACCACTAGCTGTCCTTTTCATGTCTCCGTAGTACTGTACTGAATGCCAGAAACCAGGGCTACAGTCAGCAGACGGAAGTGTTCTGCATAAACCAGCACAACGTTTCAGAATTGAGTTAGTTTGACAAATTAAAATGTTTGAGCTGTAAACTGGAGCAGTTCAGGACAATCATCAACTGGGTTGAGTAACAACTACATCTTCAGAAGTGAATTTATGTGCGTGTTTTCACCAAATTGATTGCAAACACCTTAAGGGAAAACTTTATTTTATCATCATTAATTAGTCCGTATGCACGTTGCATGATGCTTGTCTAAGAAAGGAATGATTTTATTTTATCATTATTGTTGTTATTTAGGTGCAACAAGTTAGTGTAGGTCAGATTGAAACACACACACACACAAAGACAAAAAAACCCCACATCATATTTAGGTTGATAAGATTTAATTTAAAAAGAGAAAAATAATTATCCCTTGCATTGCCTCCAAAGAGTCTAGGGGTGTAATAGATTGCTCATCACAAAATCTACAGTTTGAAATCTCCTGCCAGAGGAGAGAGATGAGGCCTTCTGATCCCATACAGGTCAATCCCTTGGGATACCCAATGTGGAAAGTTTCATTTTTTCTGTGGGACCACTGAATCAGAATAGAGTTTGTGGCAATGAGTATGGAGACTGGCATTGTCTCCTGGCTCAGGATGCCAGGGGGCAAAATGGTCTACTTAGTTCCAGGTGAAGCATCTTAAGGTGACCTCCGTGCAATGTTACCATCTACTCTCACCACTGCTGCAGGAAAGGTCTAGACTGCCACAGAGTATGAGTGGAAAATAAGGACAACAGAATGACAGTCACCAGCCTACACACTGTCTGTCACCACCAGCAAGTTGATAGCCATCCACAGGCTCATCGAAATGACCGTGTCAAACACAGACTTCACCAGCTCGGCCAACCTGTCATGCTCAGGCTATGGGGGACAAGATGGTGTCTCTTGATATACTTTGAGGATGCCAGGTGAGACACCTCTTCAAAAGAGAGGCCAACACCTGCCAATCATGACTTTCATTGTAATGCAAAAAGGTAAAATAGCCCTGTCTTTGTGTATAAAAAATGCCAACCTTCTGTCAAGGATGAGGTCAAAAATCTGTATTAGATTAAAAACATTTGTGCCAAGAGCCTCAACATTCCAAAAGGTCAGTGCCAGTGCCAATCAAAATGCAGGCATGGACTGGAAGTTAACTTTTGTCTGAACTTTAATCAAATTGCCTCTTTGTTTTTATTACTTAGTCGAATAACCTGACCCTTGGTAACCTTATCATCTAACTGTCTCTAACTATCTCTTGGTGCTGTAAGCTAAACACGGTACAGATGTGGTAATATTTTTGTACACCATTTATATTCAATATGAGCATATATCAAGAACCCTTTCCCAGCATATTAGAACACACCTAACTCAATGGGTCTGGGTTGGGGCTCAGATACTTTACATTTCAAATAAACTCTCAGAAGGCACTGCTGTTTGTGGGGAGTCCACTCTGAGCAGCACTATTCTAGATGGTCATAACAAAAGTTTAAACAACATTTAACATGGTTTTAAACTCTAACAGATTCCACTACCCGCATGTCAATTGGGATGTATTACACGTGTTACCCTTTACCTATATTTTAAGTTTTTTCTTTAAAATATTGGTCTGTTTTGATGAGCACTTGATGATATCACTACATTTTGTTTTAACCAGATAACTTCAAATATCAATCTAAGGGGATTTCTAGATGGGGAAGAACACACACACACACAAGTATGTATGAGGGTAATTTGAAAGTAAAGCTACAGAATCATAGAAATCTTTATTAAACAGAAGTGCTAAAATCTGAAGCTCTTGTTCCTCAACATATCCACCATGTAGACCTGAACACGTCTGAAGGTGTTATTACTATCTCACTTTCCTTTCCCCCAAGAAGAATTCCACACTCTTTTGCTGTCCTCCCAGGAACTCTATCAAGCCGCTTTGAAGTTTCTTTCAGTTGTGGAAACCGAAGCAAGTCAGAAGCGGCAAGTCAGAAGTGTGATGAAGCAAGGCTAGGACTGGGAGATATTATTCTCACATTTACTGGCTGTTTCATCTTTATTTTGATATTTAATTAAATAATACCTTACCACCCAGATGGGCTCTCCTTTTGACCGCTACTCTATTGTTAAACTTCTAGGTTTTATTTTAAAAATTTACTCTCAAAAATACAAAAGTGAGCCTATTTTATGTAACTCTCCAGGCACATATGTACTTTACTTTTTTAAAATACAGAGAACAAAACTTGTGATAAATGAGCCATAAAATAGGTTTGTATTATATTTGACAATGAAATCCAGGATCTGTGACTTACCTAACAAAGGCCAAACATCCAGCGTGTGGCTCTTTTCTAAATTAGAGGTAATCTTTCTTGCTTATTCTGCTTCAGCCATGCTGACTGTCCTTCAATTCCTTGAATATTTATTGTTCTTTCTTGGTGGGGGTGGGTGGTGATTGCCCACGTGATTCCTCAAAACACTGAATGACTTTCCTCTGAAATCTGACTTTTACATATGCTCAATCCTCAGAACTATAAACAGTGTTCCGAAGGTCCTCAATTGAATCAAACTTCATTATCTCTTTTTTTTCTTTTAGCACTTAGCACAATTTTCATGACTAAAACAAAGAAATCTACTCCTTCATCCCGCCACCTCACCCTTTCTTCTGTAAATTCTATGAGGACAAGCAACATTTATTCACAAAGTGGGAACTCAATGTAGTTTGAGAGTTACGTATTGAACTTGTAGTGACTTTGAAGTCCTCTGGCACTCTGTACTCTCCGAACAAATAATTTTCCCCAAACCAATAGCGATGACTCTTGTGTATGCATCTATCTGGGTCAGATTATATATTTTTAAGCTGTTTTATTTTGGGAAAAATCTCAGATGAGCAATTTACACCATGTCAAAACAGCAGTTTGGGCATCCAGAATTGAAGACAGTATTTTGATGAGCAAAAAGGAATTAAAGACTTTATTTTGAGTAATTTTTATGATTAACCATTTCACATTCATGGCCTTGGTGGTCATTTTAATGTAATTTTTGATACAATATGGGGATGGAATCAAATTTTAAGGTTTTCCATATACTGATCCAATTTTCCCAATACTATTTACTAAACAATCAGTCATTTCCAAATTGACATGCATTAATTTCACCAGGAGCCCTGGTGACACAGTGGGTATGTGTGGGACCATTAACCTCAAAGCCAGCAATTCCAATCTACCAGCTGCTCAGTGGGAAAAACCCACGGCTATCAGCTCCCATAAGGATTTCCAGTCTTGGAAAGCTTCGGGAGCAGTTCTACTCTATCCCACAGGCTTGGGATCAGTTGTAATTGACCCCATGGCAGTGGGTTTCTTGGGCTGGTTTTCATGCTTAACCAGAATATTCTTTCTATGATTAAATTACTAAACCATTCTCATTTGGATTATAATAACTTTAGTTTCCTGTATTTCTCTTTGCCTATATTTATCTCCCTTTTGTTTCCTTTTATAGAATGCTTCCTTTCTCCTGATGGTAGCACAACAAAAATTGTCACAATTTTTAAAATTTGGGAGCAGGTGGCCTTGCTACAAGAAAAATAACCTATCAAATTGGTGTGTACATGATCATCTGAGCATATTTTTAGTGGTATAATCACATAAAACTTATAAAAACTTAACTGACACATGTATAATTATATGCTGAATTATTGTACTGCATGAAAATGACATAGACATGGAAGCAGTACACACTAAATAGTTAAATTGCATTTACACAACCAAATCAAATTTTAAATGGTTTATTTCTCTTTTGCCACTTCATACATATAATCACTATCAGTGTTCAAGAAAATGTCTTTACTATATGGGATACAGGCCTACAGATACAAGAATGTACCATAAGTCATACTTAACACCCCCATGTGATGTGGCATGATTGAGTTGGGAAGAAACCACTGAAAGGGAAATTACAATAGACATTTTGTTTCTGCATCTATGATATCGAGGTATCCTCTGGCCAAAATTCAGCCCCTACCAAAACAACTGCCACAACTCATAGCAACTGTAGAGGAAGTGTAGAACCCCTCCTTTTGGTATAAGAGCTGTGTATCTTTGTTATAGCAGACAGCCTCATCTTCCTCCTATGGAACAGCGAAGGGGATTGAACCATCAACGACTTTACAGTTAGCTACCAACTGAACCACCAGGGCTACCTGGGGCTCAAATAAATATGAAATAAACGCATCAGACCTTTCCACCCCATGTAGCCAACCTCATTCCAGTTAATGTAATTTGAGTCCAGCCTTATTTAAATTCAAAAGAAAACCTCTATGTCAAAACAATGTCTTATAAGGACTCTTGAGTGGAAATAACTGTTTTAAATACACAGTCTTTGAAAATTCTGTACTTAGTACCACAGTTCTCAGGAAACAAAGACAAAATAAAAAGAGATTAGTGAATATTTGCATTTACTTCGGGACACGCAGACCCTTTTCAAAATCACCATAAAGTTCCTTTTCAAGAAGAAGGAAGGAATTCGCTGAGATGGTTAGCTGAAAATATTTTTATTTGATCTTCCAGAAATGCTACCGTTTGCTCTGAAGCAGATCATGACCGTACATTTATAAAGCTTGTAGATCATAGGAAATTGAATTTTCAGGTAGTCCACAGAATGTATTGTTTTTAACTAGAGGTTTGAGGTTGTTCATGTTGCTTGCACATAAAGCCATGATCCTGTAATTTTGAAGTCATTATGTAAATTATCATACTACATCAGAAAAAATGGTATTTTCCTCTAATTAAGGTGTTTTTGTTATAAAACCCGAACTACTTTAACAAATAAAACAAGTTAAAATACTTTATTTCAAATATTGACAAACAGAAAACTTTTTCAAAATAAAAGCAGGACAAATTATTTCATTGGATAAAAGACCAAAATGAAAGTCTGCACTAAACCTTTATTAAGCTTATTAATTTTAATACCAAGTGTAGTGCTTATTTACCAATTCAAAGCTGAAAGATTAAAAAAGATATAAACAACACAAAGTCTAATGTTAATTTTACATGTTTCTAATTCCTAGTCATATATTGAAATTGTCCTCTGAATTCTCCTTTTTTCCTTTGTTTTTTTTTCTATGCCAAGACTACAATATACAATCGATATATATTTTTATTATACATATAAGAAATGCATTGTAATTATGTATGCTTTTATCTAGAGGTCATTGTCCAGAGTATATGATTCTGTTGGATTTGAGAAGGATTTTCTGTCTTTTTATGTTTAGATTCTGTTAAGAGTTAAGTGGGGTGCCAAACAGGTATGCTAAAGATTGGTCAAAGAAGAATCATAGATGTGAAGATACCTTGCATCAATATGATATTTTAGATTCTTCTTTTAAGATACTCCCATGAACTAGAGAAGACATCATGTTGATAAACAAAGGGAAACATTAATGCTAAGAAATGACATAATGTTTATAACAATGGACTCACAATACCAACAATGGATAATGTCAATGGCATTGGGCTAGGCAATGTTCATTTGGTTACACATAAGGATGCTATGTATTGGGACTGCCTCTTCGGCAACTGACAATGATGCAAGCTTCTCAGACGTTGAAACCCTGATTTATCAGGGCACAAAGAGTTTGTTAGTCTTGATGAAATTGACTACTCAATTCACAAAAGGCTGATATATAAATTAAAGACCAACTTGTTAATTAGAACTAATTCTCTTTAAGAGAGTCAGTTACTCTCCCTCTAATAATGGTGAGTGACAGTCAAACTTTCATCAGAACTGTGTTTGATGAACATGGCATTGGAGCAACGGGAAATCCCTGGACACTCTGGGACTCTGCTCCTTTTGAATACGGATGTAGCCATGTCCTGGGTAAGGACTAACTACCAAGTAGATTGAAATGCTTCTGCCCATAGGTCTGGATACCCTGCTCTGATCAATGCCAAATAAATATTGTGGTAGTTATATAATCTGGTATCAAGGTGAGAGGATTATGAGTGAAGGGGTGGAGTCTGGCCTGTCAATCATGATATAACCAATGAGGCACCTGTGTGGGAATGGCCTTCTCCTGAGAATTGTGCATTCCTGGATTCCTCTTTGGAGGCGAGAGAAACACTGCTCAATCCCGTGGAGACTCTTTACTGACAGTGCTGACTCCCTGAGAGACGCTCTACTGACAAGAAACGTGGCACTACGCTGATAGACCCCGTGCCCTGGGAAGTGGAGGAGCCATGTGGAGACCCCTGTCAGCCCTGAGATGTTTCCACCACCACTGGATCCCAAAGACTTTGCACCCACTGGCCTGTGATCTTCCTTCATACAGTGACATTGCATGTGTTTTGTGAGTCAGAAGAGGCTATACAGATTGATCAGACATATGGGTTAATATTGGACTTATGGGCTTGGACTGGGCTGGGTTGGAATGCTTTCTTAATGTACAATTACCCTTTATATAAAGCTCTCTCTTATACGCATATACATGTTTATGAATTTGTTTCTCTAGTTTACCCAGACTAACACAAACACCAATGAGTGCTCACTTAGGAATTTTCCTTTCCCTGTGTCCATGGTTCAAATCCAGAAAAGTCCAGCTAGATGGCTTACATGATGATTACAGATTAGGAAATAATATGGGACAGTTTTATGGTGTTGCTATACGTTTTAACCCACTCAATCACATACAAAAACAAATAGGCTTCTTAGAAATTATAATCATCTGTCAGCACAGCCTTCCTTTCATCTTGGAATATAAAATTATTTAGATTTTAATGTAATGGAATCATATTCCAGGACTGTTTTAAGAACCTATATTATTACTAGACCAATTAAACTTTGACATACCCAAATCTCCTTAACTTTTCTCACTGCCAATATTTACAATATTTTTTATAGTTACTCTAGTCGCCTCATTAGAGCCATCTGCTACTACAACTGCTAATAATTATAGAATGCAAACTAAATGTCAGGTTTTATTTAATTTTCCTAGCATCTCTAAAGGAGTCCTGCTGGTATACTGACCTGGGCTGTTAACAGCAAGGTCAATAGTCAAACCCACCAGTCATTCTGCCGGAGTAAGATGGCATTGTCTGCTTCCATGAAGACTGGCAGTCTTGGAGACCCAAAGAGGCAGTTCTCCTCTGTCTCATAGGGTGAGTCAGGATGAACTTAACGGGTGTAGGTCTAATAGTTCGTTAATTAAACATCCGTACAAGGTAGATATTAATTTTGTACCATGGTTCAAATGAGGACGGCTTAGAGATGCCCTAGATCAATTAGCTATAAAACGGCAAAACTGAAATTCAATTACATTTGAGTCTAAGCTGAATTCTAACTCTCAAAGTTAATTTACTCTTAAATTAAGATGGTGCTTTTTGTGTGTATGTGTGCCCATGGATTTAAATTCCACTAAGTCATTCTGCGATTTTTTTTTTAGCAAGCTACCAATAAAAAAAAAAAGGTTGAGGGAAGGAGGAAGTTGCATTGACTCTTAGATTTTCTCTAGATAACATATTTCAAAATAGATGGCTAATGTAATTTATATAGTTGCAGTTCTATGGGAGTGCAATGACCCTGGCAAATTTGCTTGTCCTAGTACACTTGACATAAATATTCTACACGAATATAAAGTATGGCATGTGTGCATTGAGTTTAGCAAGGCATTAAGCAGGGGAGACCAGCTGTCTGCCCTGAAAAGCTTATGATCTAATTTAAATGTAGACAGAATAGCAGATACCTAGAGAATCCTGACGGAACGCTTGTTGTCTCCTAACCTCACTCTTGGTGCCATAAATCAGGTGGTAACACTAAACATTCCTAACAAACAGCGGGGTTGATCTGAAAGTACATGTTCTCACCACAAGAATAACAGCAGGCAGAAGATGCAAATGGGTCCAAAAGACTGGGAACAAATGTAAGATATAACTGCCACCATTACACGTTAAACAGCACACCATCTTGGAAAGAACATTCAAAGGGGACTATCTCTTTTGCTCAATTAAGCAACCTCAATTCTGCACTCCAGGATCATCATTTTTAAAGTACTTTTAAACAAATATAATTTTAATCAGAATGTATCTGTTGATTTATGCTAATTTTAACAGTGCACAAAGAAGCCAAATATAGTGGAGGATTACAGGGGTTGTCATACAATTGAAATGAAATATCCAGTTGTTAGAGAAGGCAGTCTTTTTGAGTAAAGGTTTTTGATAGTGTGCTCTTTGTAGTCAGGAACGTCATACACACACACACACACACACACACACACACACACACGGGGGTGCCCCCAAAACTTGTGCTTCTTTTTTTTTTTTTATGTGAGTGATATAGTGTATCTAGAGTTAGTTCCACCAGGTCAGATTGTTAATCAAGCTTTCTATTTAGAGTTTCTGATAAGATTGTATAACAGTGTTTGACTAAAAGGCCTGATTTGTGGCAGACAGGGGACTGGCTTGCCACCACCTGTTCACATAACCATCTCAGTGTGTCAGGTTTTGGCAAAAGCAGCAATGCCTCTCTTTCCCCATGGACCTTACTCACTTGGCCTTGCTCTGTGCTCCTTTTTGTTTCCTCGAATGAACAGGGACATGAAAAGTTAGTGATCTGATGTTGTAGAAGAGGTGAAGAAAAAAACAAAGGAGTTGCTGTCAGCCATCCAAACAGATGAGTTTGAAAAATATTTCCAAGAATTGAATCGCAGATTTGGCAAATGTATTAAGTGTAATGGAGAGTACTTTGAAGGTGATAAGGTTGTTTTATTAAAAAATTATATACATAGCTTTGAAAAAATAATTCAAGTTTTAGGGGGGCACCCCTCATGTGTGTGTGTGTGTGTGTGTACATGTATACATGTATACACATATGTATATATACATATGTACATTTGCTAGTAAATCCCTCTCTCTGAATTGTTCACACCACACACAGATTTAAACATGGGAGAAGTCCATGCATTCCACTTAGCTTGTTTGCTGAAAGCAAACTTGAAATTTAGCTCTTTTCTCTCTGTTTTTGTGTAACAAACTTACAGGTCAGGCTCTAACCTGTGATTACAGGGAGGCTAGCAGTTCTCAGTGGCCAAGGTTAAAAGAGTGAAAGTATCAGAAAGTCTAACTGTGGCCAGACATTTAATTTGCGCTAGCTAGTCTGGTTTTATACTAATACAATTGTCATTTTTCTCTCCTTATGCCTGACTTTATGCTTTTTTCTCACTTAATTGAAAAATTGGAAGGAAAGAGAAAAGGTATGAGTAAATGTCAATACATACAACAAATGTTCATTGCAGAAGTAGAATGTATGAACCATATAAGCTACTTCTAAAAAGTGAAAAGTGGATTAGGTTAAATTTGAATGTATTGGTATTTTAACCTTTCACATTTTCATATAGGAGAGGAAATACAAAATTTCTGTGGAAAACAGAGATTATGATATAATGGTTGTATCTCTATTGATATAAATAATCACATCGATGGGTATATTAGTTTCTTCCTTGTGATATGTTGTCAGCTATCATTTGTAAGGGAGAAAGAGGAGGCTTTCTACTATGGTAAAGAGTTATATAGTGTCAAACCCAGAAGGCAGTTCTACCCTGTCCCATGAGGCTGCTTGGAGTTGGAATTGACTCGATGGCCGTGAGTTTGATTTTGTGGTATTACATGTAAAAAATGGTGATGGAATTAACAAATCACAATCTAGTAACCATAATGGTATTTATTCAGTTGACAAGTTGAGGAATTGATTTCTCATATTAATTATTGAGAAATAATTTTTTAAAAGGGTGCCATGCAGATGAATGAGGGACTGTATGCTGACATAGCCTAAGAAGATTTTATTTTTAAGTAAAATTCTACCCATTGCCAAAGGGGAAAACATTTTGGAGTATGGAGAGACCTTGAGGAAATGTCACCTACTTATGTTTCTATCACAAGTGGTGGCATTGAGGGTCAACCTTCTGTCTCCTTTGATGTGCTACCCTAAAAAAAGCACGGTGCATAGCATCATATCTGTGTCTTCTCTCTGAAGAGTCTGAGAAGACATTGGGCAGATCTAAATTATTTAAACACTCTAAATCTGTCAGGAACCAGAGATTGATAGCAAGACAATTCTCAGTGTCCAGAAATTAGATTATAATTGGAAAAAGATATTGTCCAGACCACTGGGATACTTGGCTAAATTTTAAAGCTGTCTGTGCTTTGAGTGACAGTGTTGAAACAATTTTGAGCTTCTAATCTGAGAGTTATGTGAAGTGTCTATATATTCTCCTTTATCCTGGAGAGACCTGGAATATTTCCCATGAAGGAAGAAATTTGGCAAAACTTTAATATCTGGGCTAGCTGGTTGAAGGTAAACAAGGTTTCTTTTGACTACTATTGTAATGTATTTTATGATTAAAATTGTGTCAAATAGATTATTTTATAAATTTCTAGGTTGATTAAATGGTCTTGACCCAACAAAGCTAATTACATCTCTTTTGTTGGTGGTGATTTGACTTTGACCTCAAAGTACTCTTTGATTTACAAAATGAGAATAAAGTTCAAGGTGTTTAATGATCAGAATGAATAAAATTCTATTTTTAAAATCTAACCTAATATGAGATTCAGTACTTCTCAAATAGTATGCTATTAGAGAGAGAATTTTATGGGACCCAGCATTGGAAACATTCTCAAGAAAAAATGTTCCTCAGACCAAAGGAGTCACAATTTGTAAATATTTCCTCAATCTTGGCTTACAGGTATCTTTACTTCATTTCCTATGATCAATTTCTTTTAAAATAATCCCAAAGTGTTCCTTCATCTGCTACTGGCAGCTTTCAGGTTCACTCTTTGGTGAGAGCTCTTATTCTTGGCCTTGGTAAGTGATTGCTTTTGATTTTCATCTTCCTTTTTAGACTCCTTCATCACCTATGACCCTGACTGTGGATGAATCCAAAGTTTGTAAAAGAAGCCTAATGTTTGTTTTGTAACATCAATTCCATATTCGAACTGGCATATGCCTTCAGACTTAATTTGATATTGTTG
This sequence comes from Echinops telfairi, assembly GCF_000313985.2. NCBI lineage: Eukaryota > Metazoa > Chordata > Mammalia > Afrosoricida > Tenrecidae > Echinops > Echinops telfairi. The sequence goes on along the minus strand of NW_022103915.1, from coordinate 22,527,519 downwards.
TTCCTTGGCACAGAATTAGCTTCTATTGTGACTTTGGAAGCCCCTCAGCATGAAAAATCAGTATGATCTGAAAAGCCTAATATGCTGTAAAGTATTTTGTTATGACCCGGCAGAAAAGCTCTGCCCCGACTCCATTCAGGATCTGCCATAAAAACAAGACACACGGACACTTTGCCAACAGCTTTGCCATGTCTACTCACAACATCATGAGCCAAGAGCAATTGTCAATGGACTCCCTACCGCAGTGGTTCTCAACCTTCCTAAAGCTGCGACCCTTTAATACAGTTCCTCATGTGTGGTGACCCCCCAACCATAAAATTAGTTTCTTTGCTACTTCATCACTGTAATTTTGCTACTGTGATGAATCAGGTGACCCCTCTGAAAGGGTCGTGTGACCCTCCCCCAAGGGGTCACGACCCACAGGTTGAGAACCGCTGCACTAGTGCATGATTTCATTTTAAAAGAAAGAGAGGGGGGAAAATACTTTCATATATTTTGGCATACTCTTAAAAAAATAGACTTCTAAACCCTTTTCTATAAATTCCAAGACATCCCAAAGTTCAAAAATAGTCCTCTATGGGTAGCAAAATATTGTAAAATAAAGTAGATTTTTTTGGATTCAGTTAGTTACTGTTTCAAATCCCAGATTGGCGTCTGAGTGTATTTTGTCATTTGCAGATTATGTCTGCTTACTAAATTTTCCTCCATACAATTTTCTCAAGGCATTGTGGAGAAGAATTCAGTAAGGACATGCTGAAAATAACTAGCCTGATACCTTGTAACTAATACCCATCAGAACATTTCTAATTACTTTCCCTTTTCAGCTCCTTTGAAAAGAGATTTTCTTAAAAAGTTCTTCCTTCTGGATTTTTCAGGGCAGTTTTACATTGAATAGTTTAGGATAGTTCACAAAATTGCTTTTTGCATGAGTAAAGGACTTGTTCCGGAGATGTGTTTATTTTTTCTAGCTTCTTTAGGTCCAGATAATAAAGTCATTTAAAAAGAATACAGGAATAAAGAAGTCATGACAAGTGAAACCCAAGGAATGCAGTTTATTGATTGAAGCTGAACACTATCCGTGGACTTAAGCATACACTGTAGTTAATATATATGTTTCAGAGATTAGTGAACAATCTGATGTCAGTCAATGTCTTCTCAGAGTTTGTATAAGAGGAGTTTATCTTGTAGCAAAGCAAACACATGAGACACTCCTGAAGAGCCAGGCTCTTTAATCTCTGTGGCCTGCACTTCCCATAAAAATGTCATTCAAAAGTCTTCTTACAGCATCAGCTTTATCACAGTCGGATGAGGATATTCCTTATACATCATCACTTAGCTGTCAAATGTTTGCTGAAATGGCATGAAAGTCATGTCTGACCTCCTCTGGCTACACAAGGGGGGAGGATGATCCAACTCTACATCAGCTCAAAGAAGAGGTCAGACGTGCCTCCATCCTCCAACTTCCTAGATCAGAGATGGACATCTTTGTATATCCTACTTGGACATCAGCTGTCCCTCCCTTGGCAGTCTATTTCTTTGCTGACTTCAATAATCCATTGGAATGATCATTCATAATTTACAGACAATACTCATGATTATGAAGTTTCATTAGGGAAGGTAATGTGTTAAATGCCAGGCTAAGAAACATTAAAGATGTTCTTTAACTACATTAAAGTAGTTCTTTTGTTCACAGCATCTCTTCTCAATCATAGGAAAAGGCATGGCATTCTCTACTCCTCAGCTTCAGCCATGTAAGCCTATTGGCCTCAGCACTGCTTGACCAAAGTCACAAAGTTCCTTCAGTGCTGACGAATGTCCAAAGGACACACTGTTCTGCAAGCCAGCCTTCTGTCAGAAGGTACTCGGGGACTTACAAGGTTAAGTGTCATTAGCTTTTGAAGAAAGGCTATCCATCATTAATCAGCCTCAGAAGAAAAGAAGATGATTCAAAGTAAAATAGTATCTTTAATGGAAAGCAGGGAGCAATGACAAGACTTTGCAAGGCATGCTACAGTAAACAACTAATTCATTAATTCAAGAAAAATTTACTCAGTACTTGAAACATGACAGAAGCTGTGAAAGGCACTGGCATGAAGCAAAGTGCACATTTCAATATGTTCAGATGATAAACTTTGTGGATAAAATAGCGAGAGATAATATCTAGGATACAGGTTATGGTCATTCATGTTGAATGTTACTGTAAATAGTTTGAGCATGTACTGGGGGCAGTAGGAAGCAAACACATGTTATAATCACATGTTTATTAAAACTACCCTGCTATGATTGCACAAAAATATTGAGATATTTAGTTTTATAAAGCATATTTTGCTGCATGAGAAGTACCACACAAAAAAATACCCAGAAAACAAAGAAATAAAATATATGCTGTTTAGAGAAATAACTCTGTTTTGTGAGAGAGAGGTAGCCATGAAAGGAGACTTATGGGTCTAGATATCATCCAGTCTAGAAGCGAGAAACATACATGGGTCAATGATATTTAAGGAGAAACAATTCCATAGTAGGTCTGAGGTGGTCCAATGATGATGTTTGGTGGGGTGGTGCAGGATCATCCAGGAACATGGGTCAAGGATAGGTCAGAGGGTTTCTTTTTTGTATTAAGTTTATGCGGAGTATGGAGACATTGACTTTGGCTGGGACCAATGAGTGAAAAGTAGGTATTGGGTTGAAGGTAGAGGAAGAGCGTTAGTCTGTTTTGGAAATGTTGGCTTGGGTTGCATTCCATAAACTTGCTATAGGTTTTGTGTCAGGAGAAACCTCCAGCTGAACAACTGACACACAGACTTAGAACCTGCCTGTTGGACTTGTCTCCTTCTACAACTGTTAGCCATTTGCTTCATATGTTTTTCTATGTACATTACACATATGTCAATGGTTTTTTGTCCCTGGTGAACCCAGCCCAAGACAAAGCAATTGCAGATACAAGTTTGGAATGTACGCAAAAAGGTTAACTCTGAAAATGGATAGTCAGAATTCATCATTACAGAGACTTTAGTTGAAGTTAGGATAGCGGATGTGCCTGCCCAGGGAGCCAGTCAAAAATAAGAGAAACCAAAATGACTCAAAAGAATGGGAAGCCAACAGTGAATGGGAGAGAAGAAAGAGAGGGAAGGAGGCTGGAAATGAGCAGGCAGAAAAACACAATGCAACTTCACTAGGGCCTCGGCAGAAGGCTTCTCATTACATTTGTTTACAAGCCTGGCAGAGCAATAATTAATGCTGATGAGCTGAGTTGCTTGCGGATCACAGATTATGTTGTGCCCTTGACACTGCAAATTACAAGGCCTCCCTGAAGATCTGAAAACAAAAGGCAGCCTTTGTGGAATTTGAAAGGCAACTTTATGAATAAAGCACTCAACTTAGGCTAAATGGAGTCTGGGGACTTTTTTCAACCTGTTTCAAAGAGAAGAATATTTTTCTAGTTGTTGCTCTGCATCTATTTTCTTTCCCATAATCTTTGCCCATGGTAATAGATGTTAAGTGTTAGACTTTGGCAGTGTAAGGAAGACCATAGAATCAGGAAAGGCCAAGTACAAATGGATTCCTTCCAGAATGACTTGAGAAGGGAAGACATTGTCAAGTATAGACTATCATATATTTTATATATACTGATATCTATGATACATATCTGGGGAAAGGCGAGGCACATCGATGGTTTAGAATATTGTTATTGTTTAAGTGCTGGTGAGTCATTTTCAACTCATGTCCAATCTACCTGGGAGACAACTGTCCCTCTACGTTTGCCGACTGTCATCTTCTCAACAGTAGACTCCCAAGGCTTCACCTGCGGAATCACTTCAATGGAACTTGAACTGCCAATTTATTTAGCAGCTGAGTGCTTAACAATTTATGTTCCTTAGAAAGCTAAGATCTACTGTCACCATTTCTATTCTCTTTCTTCCTAAATGGGGAGGCACCATAGTGTGTTTCAAGATCAAGGGATCTGGAGTCAGCGAAGGTGGATTTGATTCCTGACTCTTCCATTTCTACTTTCTTCGGCACCAAGCAATTTGTGAGAATCTCTGTGCTTCAGCTTCCTCATCTATAAAATCAATGTAATCTTCATGAGGATTATGTTGCGTACTGTAAACAAAGTGCTTACAAATATGTGCTGTAAATAAAGTGATTGGAAAAATACCTGGTGTGTATATATTTGCTGTTACTTTTGTGGCTTTTATCTTTATGAGCCATGGATCTATCATTCCCATAACATTCTCTGAATGAAGATAAAGGCCATGCCATACTATATTTAAGCCATATAATATGACTAGTAGATTTTAAATACTTGAGGTGTCTGCATATTACTTTCTTAATAGAGAGAAAAAACATAATTTGAGTAGGTTTACTATAAATAATATTCCAATGCATATGTAAGTTATAAGCCTAGAGCTTCTGATTATTTGATAAATGAAAAATCAGCCCTGATTTCAAGATGTATCTGATATAAATCAAATTTGGATCAATTTATTATTTTAAAAATTTATTGTTTTCTCTCCTAGTATATGAAAATGATTTATTTGATGTTAATGATTCAAGGTAGACAAATTTAATCCAATTTTTCTCCTGGTCATGTTTTAATTGATAGATCCTCCTAATGTTTATTTTAGAGTTTTTGAATTTATTCTTTTTTCATCCTATGCTATGTAACTCAAGAGGTATGGGGGAAAAGGAAAGAGAACTTAAATTCCTATTGAATTGATTAGCACTAAACACAAGAAAGGAAATATGGAAACAGATCTGTGAAGATTTTTTCTCTAGTTCACTCATTCATTACAGTTTTTTTCACCTTAATGAGTAAATTAGGATATCATTTTCCCTTTTATTCTTTCTACTGGAACTAGGTTCTGATACTACTAAGAGAAAGATTCACTTCTGGAAGACAGAAAATGTGGTAGTTACATAATTTCGTGTCAACTTGAAGATATAAAAGTGGAGGGGTAAAGCCTAGCCTGTCCATCAGGTGACAGCCTGATGCTGCTTCCTTGTGGATGTGACCTTCTCATAGGGGGATGCTGGGAACTGCCTTCTCTCTCTCTGCTTCATCTTCCTGGGGAAGAGCCACCTCAGAGACCTGCCAGAGCCCTGCGCTGCTTCCACCACCATTGGATCCACAAGACTCTTCACGCAATGGCTGGGGATGTTCCTGAATTCTGCATGTGCCTTTGTGAGTCTGAAGAGGGACTTATGAACTAATGCTGACTTATGGACTAGTATCAGACACATGGACTTAAGTTGAACTGGGCTGAGATCCTTTCTTGCTATATAATGACTTCATGCTATATAATGACTTCATGCGATATAATTACTTCATGGTATAAAGCTCTTTCTTATACATATGGGTGTCACTGGATTTGTTTCTCTAGTCAACCCTGCCTAACATAGAAAGCATCACAGGGAATTTTATTTAGGAGCTCCTAAGAGGAAGAAATCTTGACCTGGCCAATATGGCTGGGGTCAGTTTGTTCAGCCTCCAGCATGCACATCAAACTTTTTATTCCCGTGAACTTGAGATTTCCAGGAATTTCCAAGAGGTTCTGTGAAATGTAGTCTCTAGGGTGAGAAGAGAAGCCCTGGGGCATAGTGGTCTGCCAACTATGAGGTCGGCAGTTCTAAATCACCAGTTCTACTCTCTTAAAAGCTTACAGTATCAGAAACCCAAAGGGACATTTGAACACTGGCCTATAAGGTCACTATGAGATGGGATCAACTTGATGGCAGTCAGTTTTCAGTTGGGTTGAAGGCGAGATGTTTTTATGAGGCTTTAAGAGTGCTCTAAATATCCACTTTGCATCTGTCCTGTCCTACACCTATGTTCTTGAAATAAACTAGTAATCAATTTTGAGCTCTAGAAACCCCGTTCAATGCAACCTAATTCATCCTTTTTATTCGAACATTTGGGAATTTGTTCCAGAGTGATTCTATGACTGACTGAAGAGCACACTTAGTGTTGGCTCTGGAAACAATACTAAAATACAGGCCTCCTGACTCTCAAGTCTTATCTGTTTTCACAAGGTCACATTGCCTTTGGTCACCTGCTTCATTCCCTCCATGTTCTTTTATCATGGTTTTTTAATATCTTTCTGGTACATTATTTTTAGCTTCTTTCTTGTTTTTCCATCAACCTGTCACTGTGGAAAGAATGACATTGATGAATTCAATCTTAAGTAGAAAATACAGTTATGGAATAAGTCCTTGAACAAAACCAGATAAAAATATAGCTATTTCTCAATGTTCATGTTCAATCCTTCCTTTTCCGCTGCTTTTATTCTTAGAACTTGCTGGCAAGATAGCATTAATCTGTCATTGCTTCATGATAATGATTCTTTATTTTTCAGATTGGAAACCCATGAATACATCTGATGCTTCATTTATCCCTGAAAGACCAATTCAAAAGATGAGAGTTCAGATATATATTTGATTTTTTTAAAGTGCATTAATAACTATTCCTACCTTTTGTATCTAGTGAAGCAAATATAATTTTGTGGAAAAAGTGAAGATAATGTATTAATTAAATTTTTAAAAAACAACCCAGGATTAATACATATTCATACATACACAAGCCTTGTAGGGTGCTCTCTGAATGTAGTAAGATTAATTCAGAAACCTTAACCTGAATAAGATACTGCAGTAGTTAAAAGTATAATACAGAGAAGAGAACAAAAGTAAATTTATATATAAATTAGCTCACCAAGATTGAGTTGTAAGCTCTTAATGGTCGGGTATTAACTTAGTAAGGTGGTAGTAATAGTATGACTGGTTTAGATGCAATACAATCATGTTTTGAAATTTCAGATTTGATTTGATGGCACAAAACCATAATTGAAATCCCAGGTCTTGATAAATGCATATGATACACATAGCTAGAAAAATAGGGGCTTTATTTACTTCAACATAATTTAATATTTTCCATTAGTTATTTCCAGTGGCCCAATTTTATTAGAATCTTCTTTCATAAGAAGTTGGGTGGGGTCCTATGGTGGAGCTTTTATTAGGTAATCCACTTTTTAAAGCTATACCCAACTGCATTTCTCTAGCATATTTTCTTCTAAGAATTCTTTAGTTTTAATTTGCATATCTAAGTGTGCACTTTTAATATGCCAGTTTTTTGTGTACGGTGTAATAGATGATCCTGTTTCAATTTTTCTACAGGAGGAAATCCAACTTTTCCAACACAATGTTTTGAAGAGACTATTCTTTTGCCAACACTGGCCTTAGCACCCATCTTAAAAATGAGTTGGCCATAGATTTCTGTCTTTATTTCTAGATCCTCAATTCTATTTCATTAGTCCATACGTCTGCTGTTGTAACAGTAGTTTTGATTACTATAGTCGTATATTATTTTATATAATATCAGCTGCATTAGGATGTTTAAGATAAAAAGAAATTAAAACGGAACTGCAGATACCACAAAATAAACAAACTCACTGCCATAGAGTCCATAGCAGCTCTGTGCATGGATGTTATCCTCCTGGCTTGGTGTGCAAATATGGGGTCCAGTCCCTCCCTCTCTCTTTTTGCTTCTTGGTTTGCTTCTGTAGGGGTGTGGCATGCCGGTCCCTCTCCCCAACCTCTAGGTTCAGTGTTGTCCTCTCTAGCACATGCTTCTAGGGAGGGGGGTCTTTTTTCCCTCTCCTTATGAATATATAATAAAAGTGAAATGAATAAAACTGGGATGATTTCACAACAAATTTTAGTGGCACATAAATTAAGTGCCTGACTGTCAACCAAAAATCCACCCACTCTTCCAAAGAATTATGTTGCAGTATGTTTCTGTATAGATTACACCATTGGAACCTCTATTGGGAAGTTCATTTCTGTCATATAGGGTCTCTATGAATTGAGATAATCTTAAACAAAAGCAGGATTTCAGGGAATTGGAAAGTGAGAGAGAAAATACTGTGTTTTTGTATTAGGAAATCACTAAAAATGAAATATAGATATAAGTTAAATATAATTCACAAAATAAAACATTAAATGATTTTATCTTCATTCCATAATTTTCATCATCATATTTTAATGAATATTGATTAATATACGTGTTCCAGAAGATATGTTTATAAGATGGTCAAGATATCCTTAAGCTCTTTTTTATGTAAATATATTTATATAAGAGTGTGGGGAAACAGATCTACATGCATATATTTATAGGTTTAGTATTAAGGCAGCAGATGGACATTGGGCC
>NW_022103915.1:22513494-22518442 GCF_000313985.2 Echinops telfairi | reverse complement strand
ATGAAACATATAACTTTCCTCTAGTTCTTAAATGCTTCCTTCCCCCCACTATCATGATCCAAGTTCTACCTTACAAATCTGGCTAGACCAGAGGATGTATATTGGTACAGATAGCAACTAGAAACACAGGGAATCCAGTATAGATGACTCCTTCAGGACCAGTGGTGAGAAGGGTGATGCCTGGAGGGTGAAGGGAATGTGGAGTAGAAAGGGGGAACCAATTACAAGAATCTAAGTATTGCCTCCTCCCTGGGGAATGGACAGCAGAGAAGAGGGAGGAGGGAATCACCAGACAGGGTAACTTATGACAAAACTATAATAATTTGTGAACTATGAAGGGTTCATGAGGGAGGGGGAGTGGGGAGGGAGGGGGAAAGTGAGCAACTGATATTAGGGGCTGGAGTGGGAGGCAAATGTTTTGAGAATGATGAGGGCAACAAATGTGCATATGTGCTTGACAAAATGGATGGATGTATGGATTGTGATGAGAATTGTACGAGCCCCTAATAAAATAATTTTTAAAAATTGTTAAGTAAAACAATAATTCAATAAAAGTAGTGTAGCCTGGGAAGTGATTTAATCACATATTTTTTTTCTTATAAATAAAATTCCATCTCTCCCTTGTTTTTCTTTTTAAATCATTTTATTAGGGGCTCATACAACTCATCACAATCCATACATACATCAGTTGTGGGAAGCACATTTGTACATTCATTACTCTCATCATTCTCAACTCTTATAACAATCCATACATGAATTGTATCAACCATATTTCTACATATGTTGACATTATTATTTTCTAGACATTTACTTTCTTTTATAAAAAAATTATTTTATTGGGGCATCAGGAATATTTTCTCATTATAAATATTTTTTTAAGATTCATAAATCATTTGCATTGTTGGGTCTTTTTTTCTTGTTCTTGGAAGTTGTTGTGTTCCTTATGCAATTTGTATTGTGACTATGTGTACTTTGTTTATTTAAAATACTTTATTTCCAAGGTAGAAATTAAGAAATAAAAGAAAATATATAGCCAGAGCCATTACTGTTTCAAGTCAATACAAACTAAAAGTGACCCAATAGGATAGAGGAGAAATGTCCCCTAGGGTTTCCAAGTTGTAATCTTTATAGAAGCAGACTGCCTCATCTTCCTTCCACACATCAGCTGGTGGGATTGAACTATCAGCCTTCCAGTTAACAGTCCCAGGCCCAATCAGTGTGGCAGCAGGGCTCCCACCGTGGAGGTTGGATACAAGGAAGTGGTATCTGTAGCATATTTTGAGGCTCTGCCTCCTACTGGCCAAGACTGTTCAACTCTCAGTCATGGCCCAGCTGCTGAGTGTCTAGGAGGACCCACGAGGGGAGTGAACCTCAGGCAGCTGCTGGAGAGCAGACAGCCAGGCCGACACAGATACTAAGTTCCACTTTTTTCCTTCTCTCCAAAAACTTAATATAATCTTGTAATGCCAATAATATAAATGCCTCAGGGCTCTGTCTCTGGATGATCCTGCGTTCTGCTTTTAGCTCCCTTCACCTCCCTCATTACCAATCCCCAGGCTGCGCCAAGCCTGCAGGATCAGTGCCACCTTCCATTCACTGGGTTCTTCCATAAGGAGTTCTCGTCCAACATGAACAGGAGGGTTTTTCCTCAATTTCTTCTTTGCAGGTTGCTTCCGGGCTCTGATACCTCCACCCAGGAAGCAACTGAGTGTCGTTGTTGGGAATTGAGCACACAGAGCTCAAATGTGTGTGGTGAGGGGGTGGGGGTTTGGGCAGGAGGGGTGTAGCTTTTGTTTTCATAGGCATTAACATCTATGTCTTTCTCTGATATCTCTGATATTGTCTGTCACAGTGCTGGAGTGGATTAGGCAATAAGCAACGTAAGCACAGGCTTACTTGTGTTTCCTTACTAATCTGAATAGTGAATAGCTTCACATGTGTTTTAACCATGTGATAGTCATATGACATGGCACAGTTTGTTAGAATAATGAGACACACTGCTCCCTACTACTAAGCAAAGACGCTAAGGCTCAAAGGCATTTGGAGTTTTCCTCTTTCTAGTCTTATTCTGAATTTACAACGACAAATACCTTCCTTTAAGAATGAGGGCATGTGTGACCGCAAACAAGCAAACAAACCACAAGTCACCTGGGGCTCTTGCTGTGGATCCTCTGTGCCACACTTCTGGGTAATGGGGAGACTTGGTCATAATATACTGTTCAAAGCCATGAAGGCTTGAAGGGACAGTTTCAAGGGAGTGAAATGGGTAATGTGCTTGGCTTCTAACCAAAAAGATAATAATTTGAACCAACCAGACTCACCTCTGCAACAAAGTCTCGCAATCTACTTCCAAAAGGTACAGCCTTTCAAGCGCCCTGTGGAGCACAGTTTTATTTTGAAACGCATGGGGTTGTCTTAAGCATGGACGTGACAGCGATTGATAGCTGGTAGGGATTTGGAGTAGGATGATCAATCCTGCATCTTCAGGCTATCCAAAATAAGTGATGCAAGGTATAGCTAAACATTTTTAAAACTTGTTATAATTTTCTAAAGAATCATAGAGATTGAGAAATGTATCAACAACATGACTCCAATAACTTTAGAGAAAAGTAGAAATAAACTGATTCAACGAACACATCTGGGATTCCTCCCAGAGAGTCTCTGGTACCAACATTCTTTAAATCCTGCATCTACTCGTCTGACCAGAATCATATATATATATTCCGCAGCAATCAAAAGGGAACAATAACCAGGAAATTAGAATGTAGGAGGTAAGAGCAACGAGGAATGGAGGCTGAAAACCAGTGAGAGGCGCTGCCATCGGTCAGAGTCTTCATGGGACAGATGACATCTCAGTTGAGTCCTAGAGCTTCCATGAGAATGTGCCCAGTAAAAATCAAGTAGTATTCTGAGGGAGATGTGTTTGAACTACCCCGAGAAATGCTGCAAATGAAAATGCTGCCTCCTTTCCTCTGGGAGCTTTCCTTCTCCCCCAGGTGATTATAGAAGCAAATTTGCCTGCATAACATAATTCAACTGGGGATGATTTTCAACTTGGCTGGACCCTCAGAAAGCTGGCATCCCAGCCTACAGATAGAGAACCCCTCCATGGAGAAGTGGAGGAAAATATGGAGCCCTAGGCTGTCTCAGGGTGACTGTTTGCTCCTGGACCCAAAAAGAAAAGAGAAAAGAGAAAAAGCCAAAAGCAAGGTCCCATATCAAAACATCTCTCCCCTGAGTGCAGAGATGCTGAGGGAAGCTGCGGGGCTATCAGCGCTGTGAATAAATGGTGTCAGCCTTAACATTTTCTTGCTGGCAGAAACAGAACACCCCTGAGGAAAAGATACTGATCTTAGTTTTGTTTATTCAATTGGGGGCGATGTGTTGCCAGGTTTTGATAAATGTGTTTCGAAAGTGAAAGGGATATGGTTATTGTGCAGCTCCTGTTTACTGCAATGTTGGTGTTATCCATCTGAATTTCAGAGTGGGTCCCAAGTGATGCATATTTAAAGCACAAACCACCAAATAATTATTATTGTGGCCAATGCCTATTAGGAGGTGCCTAGAGATGCCCCTCAAATTGTCTTTGCCTATTGATCAGGCCAGGCTGTATTTGTACAGGACTCTCAGAAAGATACCCTGTTTCCTGTAATCGTTGGTCATTGATGTATGAAATTCCTTTAAATGAGACAAATGTGTCATTGTGTAAGCTGCAGCTGAGGCTCAACATGTAAATAGCCCTATAGAAGTATAGCTTTTGATTTCAATACTTGACTGTGACTTAAATGAAATTTTCTTCTTTAAACGTAATTTGATAATACAACATGCTTAAGAACTAAAGGTACTTGTGTGTTTGTTTATAAGAAGAAAATAAAGGGGAGAGAGTAAAAGAATAAGAGTGAGAGACTGATTGAGTAAAAAGAACAAAGCACACATGACTTCAGAAACCACCATAATTTTTGTATACACAGAAAACTGGTACAATCTTGGATTTAAAGTGGCATGTTATTAAGGGAGAGGAAAACACAAAAAAATATGTGTATAATCCAAATAAACTAATAAGTATGGGAATGATCTAGGAAATCAAGAAATCAAACCATGTATTGCATTGGGCAAATCTGCTGTATAAGACCTAATTAAAGTGTGCTCCTCACTCAAGTGTGGTATTTTCAGTCACCTCATGCATGTGAAAGTTGCCTAATGAATAAAGAAGATGGTGGATAAGTTGATGCATTTTAATTATGATGTTGGTAAAATATATTGAACATATCATGAACTGCCACAAGTACAAACAGATATATCTTGGAAGAAGTACAGTCAGAATGTGCCTTAGAAGGGAAAATGATGGAACTTCATCTAATGTACTTCTGGCGATTATCAGAAGGAAACAGGCCCTGAAAAGGTCATCATGTTGGTAAAGCAGAAGGTCGTAATAAAAGAGGAGAAACCTAAATGAGATGGATGGGCAATAATGACTATAACAATGAGCTCAAATCGAGCAGCCATTATGAATGTAGCACAACACTGAGCAGTGTTTCGTTATGTTGTAAGAGGGTCGCCATGCACGGGAACAGACTCAAGGGCATGTAACAGTAACAAACACAGATGAAAAAAGCTTTGGTAATACAGTAGTTAAGAGCTAACCAAAAGGTATGTGGTTCAAATCTCCCAGCTGCTCCACATTCTGTTTCTACATGGATTATAGCTTTTGTCATCCTATAGTACAGCATCTTGTCTGCTTTATAGGGTTGCTATGAGTAGGAATTGACAGCACAGAACAACATTACAATCTAGGATTATTAGCCGGGCACCATCAACCTTCTTCACCACACTTACTTATGCACACATTCGTTTTCAGCGTTTATGTGTGGAAGGTGGTCACACAATGATGGTTTTTGTTCTTTGGTATCTGCTGCCTGTTCCCTTCAACACTTCGTGTTCGCACAGG
>NW_022103915.1:22500367-22511520 GCF_000313985.2 Echinops telfairi | reverse complement strand
GATTGTGAATTGTGCCGCAATAAACATTGGAGTGCAGATGACTGGTCGTGTTTCATTTGTTGCTTCCACAGGGTATATGCCCAGTAGAGGGATGGCTGGGTCATAAGGTAGATCAATTTCCATTTTCTTTAGGTATCTCCAGATTGCTTTCCACAGTGGCTGTACAAATCTAAATGACCACCAGCAGTGGAGGAGGGTTCCTATTTCACCACAGCCCCTCCAACACCTGTTGGAGTTAGCACCTGGTAGATTGGAAGTCAGTTACCCGGGGCTTGGATGAATGGAGGGAGGAACAAGGGCTCAGGGGCAGATCGCTGCCACATGGGGAGAGGGGACCCGCGGGGAGGAGAAGCTACTCTTCTAGTGGGGTCCCACGAGTGGACAATTGCTGTCTTCGGGGATCCCGCCACTTCTGTCCGTGTCTCTGCAGAGCAGGCAAGCAACTCTGGGCGCAGGTTCCCGGTCTGGGGGTGGAGTGAGGCTACAGCTAGTCTAGGTCGTGGTCGCGGGGGTTTAGGGACCTGCGATGTCCCATGATTCAGGGCCTGGATCACTGAGGCCCCGGCCCAGGACAAATGTGTGGGGTGGGAGCCAGATGTTGGCCCCAGGGGGATGTCTCACTCACTTACCACTCGGCTACCTGGACACCGAACCCGCCTTGTTCGAGAAAGCTCTCAGAGTAAGTGGGTCCCCTGGTCTGCCATCTTACCGGAAGTCGACACTTTCAATATTTCTCTCCAATGCCATTCTTTTCAAAGAGTAGCTTGAAAAATTAAAGGCGTAATAATTCCAGGATAAAACAGAAACAAAAATAATAATTCTTAAAAAAGTAATGGAATAAAAATCTCTGTTTAATCACTACAAATAGCTCAGCTCAACTTGTGGACATTTTTTACTGTCTACTTAGAGCAACCTTTGGTTTCTGTTCATTCTGTTCATGTAGACTGTTTTACAACAGTTTAGAAATACTCCATGTTTCAATTCAAGACTAGGATAAAGAGAGTAGAAGTAACATGAAAACCCATTACAACCAATCTAACATCCATTGCATTAGGGAAGTATCATGTCTGTGTATTTGTAATATGCAGATATATTATATATTTATTGCTTTTTGTTTGTTGTTTATTTCACTCCACTAGAATGTAGTGTTTCAAGAATCATTGAGTTTGTGTTGGTTGGTATACACAGTTCCTAGGTTAATGTCTGGCATGTAGTCAATGTGTGTGTGTGTTTTAATTAATTTATAAAGATAACCTCTTCGATTTTCAGGGAGCTTAGATATTTTTACTAATAAAAAATATTCTGGGACCTGAGAAGATGGTGCAGCCATAAATTCAGACACTTGACAGTTACTATACTATGATAAAAAAATGAATCGTAAAAGGTTTTTAATTGGCAATTATGTGTTCAAAATACTTGCCTGACGCCAACAAAACACAAGAAATTCAGGACTGCATTTTTTCTTTCCAGAAAGGGAGTCGATTGGTAATATATAGCAAAGAGCACTTATGATGACCCCCGTGCATATACTTGTGGGCCTCGATATTTAATTTTTCTGTTATATTAAGTTTTCAATACATTAAACATTTTCAACCTCATTTTTAAATGGCATCATAATATTTTATCATATATTTTCTGTAAATCATTTAGCCAACCTCCTTTGATTTGTTTATGAATATCTTTAGGCAACCTTTCACATTTATCAGAAAGCACAAAATAAGTAGTTATCATTCTGTAGGGGGAAAAAGCTATTAAGCTAATTTTATGATGATTTTGCATTTTGTAAAGTTATTTAATTTCATCTTTACTGTAATTGTTTCATCTCTGTCCATACACTGGTAGGAGAGACATAGATGAGTTTTTAATTTCTTAGAATAATTCATTGGAAAGAAAATATACAAATTTCTTTGGTTTGTTTTAGATAGCTGTGTTACTCCAGGTTGACTAGAGAAACAAAATCATGGACACTCATGTGTAAAAGAAAGAGCTTCATGTACAAGAGCAATTGAATATTGAGAAAACACCCCAGCCCAGTCCAGATCAAGTCCATACATCCAATATTAGCCCATATGTCCAATACTAGTCCATAAATTCATCTTTGGACCCACATAGCCATGCAGTAATTCTGAATGCAGGAAGATTACAGGCCAATGGGTGAAAAGTCTTGTGAATACAGTGATGGGAGAGGCATCTCAGTGCACTCAGGGGTCTCCATATGACTCCTCCAGCTCCCAGGACTCTGGCTGTATTAACATAGCTCCATGTGGCTCTTTGTCAGTGATCTCTCACAGGGAGTGAGCATGTGTCCGGCTTCCAGTGAGCTATTTATCTTCTTACTTCCTCCAAATGAAGTCATCAACCTGTGACCTGATTAACAGGCTAAACTCCACCCCTTCACTCTTAAGTCTTCAACTGACAATAGCTGATGTAACTACGACACTTGCTGAAGTTAACTCCAAGTATTATTAAAAATCACCAATTATGGTAAGAGTCTTTATATGGAATATTTTCTTTCTGGAATGTGCTACCTTTTCCCCATAAGAGGTGTGTAATGTGTAACATGTTTAATTGTGCAGGGATATAGATGTCCTTTCTCTGGAGAAGTCAATGCTGCGAGAACATCCTTATTCCACATACCGTATTTGTATGAGCCTGAAGAAACAACCTTGCTGAATCTCAGCTTTCTTTTCTATAAAATGGAGGTAATACACCACACATAGTTGATTGAGGATTAGAAATAATACATGTGAAACCCCCAATATCATGGCACATGTTAGAGATGCTAGCTAGTAAGCGACAGTGTATGAAGGAGACTATGTCAAATTAGGAAACAACCAAGGCAGGGGTCTGATTTTTCTCTGCAATAATAACTTTTAAGTTTCTTTGACTTTAAATGTGACCATCTCCTGTGTTAAGGAGTTGAGTGTAAATGCTCAAGTAAAATAAACATATTTTTAGATGCATAGTATGTACCACATAGCTCACTTATTTGGAAAAAGCTCTTCTGCAACTTCACTTACTCAAATTATTTTAAGCATTTAAGAAATGAGATTAAAAACTATTATTTACCTACTAAAGTAATTGTGGGAGAACACAAGCATTAAAGTCCATCAACTTTGATCAGAGGACGTTTTATAATTTACTGTTGTGGGTTACTTGAAGATCAAGGATTGCAGTATGGATTGGAACTCACTGTAAAACAGACCCAAATCCTCACAACTGTGTGTGTGTTTGTATAAATAAATGTAATTGTTTATGCACATCTATCTGCCAGTTTTTCATACTGTAGTGAGTTGTGTGCTACTGTGTTGCCAAAAGTTATGCTACCATCAGTCTTGTTTCAAATAAAAGCAAGGTACTTATTCTACCTGCTTCAGCACTGCTTCTGAAATAAGACAGACTAGGAGCAAATGTCTGGTGATTGACTCTCAAGAATTAGCCAATGAAAACTCTATCACAAAAGAATATAGTGTAATATAGTGCTGGATGATGAGGCCCCTGTCTTGGTAGGTGTCCAAAATATACAATGGCTGCAACAATGATTATTGTGAAATAAGGCAGATCTAATCAGCATTTCTTTCTAGTGCTCATGTTGCCATGAGTCAGAGCCTACTTGATAGTACCTAATGACCTTCTTCTCTACACTTGATGTTTATAATATTCTCTTCTAAAATACATCTAGCATATGGGTCTAGTTTATTATATTTAATCAAGTGAGAACTTAGACACCAGGAGGTCCAATAGTGGTATTCTTTCCAAAGGATTGGTTCCCCAATGGTTAGATGTTTGACTGCTAACTGAAAAATTTGTGGTTCCATGCCTTCATGGAACAATCTGCTTCTCAAAAGTTGTAGTCAAGATAATCTTATGAGGCAATTCTACTGTTCACATGGGGCCACTATTAATATTGACTGGATGGTTGTTAGGTGCCAGTGAGCAGCTTCTTACCCATAGTGACCCAATGCACAACACATCTAAATACTACCTGTTCCTGTGCCTTCAGCATCATTTTCCTCATGCTTGAGCACATTGTTGTAGCTAGCATCAATTCATCTCCTTGAGGGCTTTCCTGTTTTTCACTGTCTCTCTACTTTGCCAAGTATGATGTTCTTCTCCATGAGCTGGTCTCTTTTAATAACATGTCCAAAGTAAATGAGATGGAATCTTTGTAGCTTTGCCTCTAAAGAGAATTCTGCCTACACTTCTTCCAAGAGTGATCTGTTTGTCCTTTTGCCAGTCTATGGTGGTATTCGTTAACAGCAACGTAATCCACATGCATCCATTCTTCTTGGGTCTTCCTTAGTGTCCAACGTTCACATGATTGAACATACGATGACTTGGGCCAGGAGCCTCCTAGTCTTCAAAGTAACCTCTCTGCTTTTCACCCCTCAAAAGCAGCCTGGTGCAGAAGACTTACCCGATACAATGTGTCATTTGACGTCTTGTAGGCTGCCCCCATGAGCACTGATTTTAATGTTATCCACGTAAGACAAAATCCTTGATAGCTTCAATATTTTCTCCCCTTATCATGATATTCAGTTGCAAGGATTTTGGTCTATTTTACAATGAGTTGCAATCCATACTGAAGACTGCAATCCATGATCTTCATGTAACCCACAACAATAAATTATATCAAGTCCTTTGATCAAAGTTGATAGACTCTCATGCTTGTGTTTTCCCACACTTACTTTTATAGGTAAGCAGTCGTTTTTCATCCCATTTCTTAAGCTACTTGAGATCATTTGAGTAAGTGAAGTCTTCCAAATAAGTGATATATGCCATGTGTACTCTGCATCTAAGAATGTGTTCATTTTATTTGAGCATTTACACTCAACTCCTTAAAAAAAGTATTCTACAAGGATTCTTCTAAGGATTATTGGGTAGTGGTTCTTCAATATATATCTCTTTATTTACTACATTATTATTTCCTTCAAAATTCAATGTAGACATAGAACACTTCTAGGTAATACATATGTTTAAACTAAAATGTCTGACTAATTTTAAAGTAGGGCTAACTTAGTAGAAAACAATGGGGCATTTAGAGCAGTGGAAAGAGAAGAAATGACTGTGAAATTTACAGTTGAGTTTCTCCCTCTATTTTTAGCGTTCTTAGCTCCAGAACCACCCTGAGAGCAATGTTGAGCATAGATCTTCCTGTCTGAATAAGAAGGACTGGACCATTTTAGCACAGGATAGATGGGGCATTGCTGGTTCTCTAGTACAATTCTGTTTTATGCCAGACAGCTAGGTCAGGTGTGATTTATGACCCATACTTCTGTGTTGTTATGAGGAGGAGCTACTAGATTAAAACAGATTAAATACAAATACCTGATACTCTACTTCCAAAATCAGTTAATGAGAATCCTATGAATCACTATGTTCTAATTCCCAACCTGCCTGTAACATTACATTGAACAGTTAACAATAAGAACAACATCACATGACAGGAGGCAGGAGTCACATCTGGATGCACAATTTTGGGATCCAGTGAAATATGAAAATAAGGGTCACTTTTTCAAATATTATTAAGGTTTTCAGAACATCAGTAGTAAAACATTAAACCCATTAAACACAGAGTACTTGCCTAAAAGGCACTTCCCTGTGGGGAAGCAGGTCCCCAGTAGAGTCTCGAGTTAACAATGACTTGTGCAAAATACAGGAAGAGGCAAACCTTTTATGCCTTAGCTTCTGCTTTCTCCGAAGTTAGATTTTGTGCAAGAGGAAGGGATTGGCGTTACTATTTATTGATCATTAACTTTGTGACAGGAGCTTTTATGCATCTCATTTACTATTCACAGTAACTGCTCTGCTGGACTATTGTCACCACACTTTTACATATGCAACCTAAAGTTGCTGTGCTTGTCAAAGTCCCAAGTCTTTTTGTGAGCATCTATTGCTTCTACCACACACTTTCCTGTTTCAATCAATTGCTATTTATTTACCGTTCAACACAAGTCTTAGGGAACATGTTGGACTGCACAGAGGCCAACTTGTAAACTCTCTGACAGTTCTTTCTCAACCTAACCTTTGGTGATTTCGCCCAGAGAACTACATACCAAGTTAGCAATGATCTGTGTCTTTCTGATGCTTTTCTGTAACTAGGTCAAATATCTAATTAATTAGTGAAAATCTACTTAGTAACTCACACCTGAAGCCCATTAGCTGTACAGACTTTGTGTCTACAAAAATAAAGAAACATCTATTCACTCTCTTTTAAATGACTCCTGAGAATTCTTATCCCACATTTCTAAAAGCATCACAAGATGCTTTTAGGAAAGCAAAAGAGAAAACTATATATATATATATATATATATATATATATTTTTTTTTTTTTTTTTCCCCCTCAAAGACCTTTCACCTCTCATTTTGAGGAGAGAAAATGATTCACTTTGGAAATGAACAAGAAGGTAACATGTAACAAAAATCACTTTCTCCTACTCACGGAATAAATCTAATCATTTGTGTTGATACTTTTCTAAGGAGGGATCTTGCGGTATCCATGTGTAAGAGGGGAAAGGAGTTATTTTTTAGTTAGATTGAATTTTAAATAAAAATAAATGTTTATTGATTGTAAATAGAAGAGTGAATCTCTTTGATATTTTTCCTTCTATTTCTGGCTCATACTAATGATGGATCCTTCAAATTGATAGAATGATCAGACAAATAAGATGAAGGTCATGTCTGGCAGAGTAGTTGTTTCCAGGGTTAGTGGGGAGGGATGTCGTGGGATGGTTAGAAGGTTACAGGATAGGTAACAAAGATCTGTTATAGGTGATGAGAAAATTGAACTGGAGAGTAGTGACAGTTACACAAATTAATGAAAGGGCAAGTGTATTGCTGTATATATTTATATGTCTATAAATCTGTATGTAAATATATTTGTATTTCATATAAATATATTTCTATTTCAGTACATATATGCTTTACTTACTTTGCTCTGACAAAAATATTAATATATTATCTTAGGTCCGGTACAAATTTCCTTTCTTTTTTTCTTTTTGGGAATATATCTTTTGAATGGCCTCTTGATGGCACACTCTCAAAACTTTTAGAAATCAGAGTAAGTTAATAAAGAAAAATTAATAAAGGCAATATGTATTTAGAAAAAAGAAAGTCTAAAACCATGCTCCAAGTTACTTATTTGGAAGGGAGAAAACAACCTCTCTTAGGGAGAGGAACTCGCTACCCACAGTAAATAAGTAGATCACAAATCCACCCTCACAAATATATGTACCCCAATAAATAATCTTCTTAGCTAGCTGCACATTTTAGTACTATTTGGAAATATGATTTGGTTGAAAAATAATATAAAAGTTATTTCATTGCAGTTGAAGGTTAAACATTTATCTTACTCAGACTATGATGAATAAATTGATGACAATATAGTTAGGTGCTTTATATTAAGCCTAGACCTCTTTCTGGGGATTTATCTTTCTTTCTTCCTTTTCTTTTTTCTTTTTAATTTTTTTGAGGTCTCTTTTGAATGACCTCCTGATGGTACACTCTCAAAACTTTTAGAAAGCAGAATAAGTTGCCTGGGATAAACAGTAAGAAAAATATCCTAAGAGGCACCAAACCTGATTTGTACAGGACTGCCACTCTTAAAATAAAGAATACCATATAGCAAAAAAGAAATAGATACGTTCAAGCTATCAGTGGCATTTAAAAAATTATATTCTTGTATTTCTCAGTTTTGCAGACATTTTCAATTTCAGTGGCCATTATTTTGGGCCTAGGCTCAACTGGGAAGGTATATTATAAGGTAGAATAACAATTCGCAAGAAATAGCTTAAAGTAGTAATGGTATGCCATGTTTTTCATTCTCTTACTTAGCAAATATTTATTAAGAGCGCACATTTTCCAGACATTTAGATAGGATACTGGGTATGCAGACGGAAACAAAACAGAAATAGTCACCACTGTAGTAGATTGAAACACCCAATTGCCTGAAAGTCAATTCTAACTCGTGGTGACTCCATGTGTGTTAAAGTAGAACTAGGCTCCATAGGATTATCAATGGTTGGAATTTGGGATGTCATCAAGCTCCCCCCCACCCCCCCCGTAGGAATTTCTGAGTGTCTTTGAACTTCCAACATTTTGGTTGGTATTCCAATTCATTGACTATTTGTATCACTCAGTTTCATTATATTATAACAGAATTTAATTGAAATAATTAGCATCAAGGGTAATTTTATATCATGATGTTTTCTATGAAGATAAGCAGCTTTGTGTGAGTGTCTGTGTGTGTAAGGGTCTCTGAGGAGTTGATGATTGAACTGAGACATGAAAGAAGAATTAGACATGTTTGCAAAAGAACAGCATGTCACTTGATTCCTCACTTTGCTTGTTTATTAATTGTTTTGCATTCAAAAACCTTTAGGATCCATTCTTTGCCTGGAAATTGTATGCTTCCTCAATGTTCTCACACAATGTTAAATGAGCATAATAACCTGCCTTCCAAGTATATTCTCTTGAATCAAAGAAGTGGATCTTGACTGAAAGAATAACCTGCCCACATACAATGGAGTTCATGTCCGTTGTCCACATCTCAGTTTGCAGCTAGAGAAATAGGATCTGTATGGATCCCATTAGGATACTCTGTGATGTGGTTCTAGAACCGAATCCTAACTCCATAACTCTCTTTAGCGCAACTATTTTGTGTGTGTGTGAACTTTTGCAGTGAGGGACTACAAAGGGAAAAGTAAGAGGAATCTCACTCACTCACTCACTCACTCAATAGGCAACTATGTGTTGAATTCTTATATGGCAAATACTAATTTAAAAGGGAATTATTGGTGGGCTTTCAGACCAAAAAACCGTGTGCCTATGAAGGGGATGTGAACCTTCATGGACATATATCTATAGGAAAAGGAGAAGGGAACAAGAGAACAGTGAAACTCTAAAGCTCACTTAATGCCGTGTATATATGTGTTACATATAGGAGGCCTGATGGCACAGCGAGCAGTTGGAAGCCACCACCACTCTGAAGGAGAACGGCGGGGATTTCTACTTCTGTGAAGAGTTAAGTCTTGAAAACGCCGTGGCAGTTCTGCCCTGTTCTACAGGCTCACTATGAACTGGCATCCGCTTCAGAGCCGTGCGTTTGGTTTTCTTGGTTTATAAGTATCATGTAATGCTACACACATCAACAGGGCTTTTCAGAGGTACATTTCACCCCCCCCCCCCCATTTCTCTGCCTTTGGCAAAGCTCTAAATCAGGGATACACTGGAGATGGCACTTACCAGTGTTTTGTTGCTAAAATTTGCGAAATTTTGTAAAGCGTTTGACCTCTTTACAAAATTGGCTTTGGTGAGAGTATTAAATGCTGAGGAAATCTGCAAAGTGTAGGAATGAGGCCTTCTCTCTAGAGCGTGCTGGCTGTTAATCTGGTTCACCTCAGACTCTCAGTGCGAGGCAAGAGTTCTCCCTCCTCCCTCTGGTCAGCACTGCTAAGATTTTTAGCACGAAGTCACACAAACAGTAACTGGAGAATGGCTATTCCCCAGGTGTCAGAGTTCAAACTAGTCAGACCAATGAGTGTGCTCCGCACCAAGGCCCCCGTTCTTTAAAAGAGCTCCCAAGAGAGGACAGGCCCCTGAGAGTTCTTCCAATGTGACTGGCCCCCTGGGCTGGCCTCTGCTGGTTTCCCAGGATGTGGCCTGCTGCTTCACACTGAGGACCCCCACTGCCACCCCGGGGAGGGAGTTGGCAGAGTAAGTGCGGAATGTAGGCTAGAAACCAACGGGAAGCTTCCCTGTCGCACAGATGCTGTTTCCTCAGTTCTGAGCTGTGTTGATGCATTTTCATGTGCCAGGTGTGATGAACAACACGAGCCTCGTGCCCTAGTTTGACAGAGTTTTGTTTTATAATTTTTTACATATATAAAATGTGCTATTTTACAGCTGGCTTTTCTACCAATTTTTCTTCAGACTTTTTGATAAGCTCTCGTCATGTTTTGATTCAACCTGCAGAACTCTGTCCTAAGTGACATTTTAGCACTCTTTTTCCCTCTTGCTGTTCGCGATGATCCTCCCCATGTCTAACATCTCCTCTATGAAAGGACCCTCCAGTCTACCTCCCTGTCTTTGCTTCCTTTTCATTCCTGGGACCCTCTACTGGGACTGCTTTGGGAATTTAAAGTACAAAGTGTGCTCCCAGAATTAGCATATTTCTGAGATCTGATTTTAGGGGGAACCATTAACTCTACTAGCTGTGAAATGGGCACTGGCATTCCTTACCCACAGACTTCTTGAGGAAAGGGTGCCAAGATGTGAATGCAAGTAAAGTGTTTGAGGTTTCGTAAGGAATGGCACAAACAAGGAAAGGTAGGCTTTCAATATCCCATGGCAATCGAATTTTGCTGAAGACAAATTGTTTTAAATGCATATAATATCCATGAATTCAAGCTGGGTTCCAAAAAGAACCTGGAAGGAGAAGTACCCTTTGTGCTGTTAGATGGATCTGTGTTAAAAGTGGAGAATAGCAAAGCGATATTTACCTGAACTTCATTAACTATGCAAAGCCATTAGGCTGTGTGAATCATAACACACTATGAATAACATTATGAAGAATGGAAATTAAGTACACTTAATTGTACTTATGCAGAACCTGTGCATAAATCAAGGACATACTGCATGGCTTAAAATCAGGACCTGTTTGCATTATGTTGTACCCTTTCATGATATGTGTTTTGTTTTAGTCCAGGTAGACTAGAGAAACAAATTATAAACACGCATATGTGTATCAGAAAGAGGTTTATTATATACAAGAGCAATTGAATATTGAGAAAACATCCCAGGCCAGTCCAGATCAAGTTCATAAGTCCAATATTAACCCATATGACCAATACCAATTTATAAGTCCTCCTCTGACTAAAGAAACACATGCAATGATGCCAAATGCAGGGATATCTCAGGCCAGTGGGTGGGAAGTTTTGTGGATGAAGTGGCGTTGTAAGCATCACAGGGCTGGCAGGGGTCTCCACGTGGCTTCTCTAGCACCCAGGGCTGCATCAGTGTGGGGAACAGAAGGATTTCTCTTAAGTTGTCTCCCCAAAATATATACCAGATTTAGCTACTTGAGAATGACTTGTTTAGGCAGCGAAGGTAGGTCAGAGGTTATTCTCCTTAACATCAGCCATCTATAGTGGCTA
>NW_022103915.1:22486016-22500166 GCF_000313985.2 Echinops telfairi | reverse complement strand
CCAATGTGGACACACCCCTGGGTGACTCCCCTCCTATTGATTGTATTGCTTATGTTACTACCCCTATGTTAATATCCCTCCTGGTGACTCAGGTTATTGTCCACTATCAGGGAACTTGCATGCCTCCCAGAATAGTAATTGTCTGTTTTATTATGTGAGATGTTAGAGTGATCAAACTTGTTATAGAATGAATTGTATTGCCCCTTTCTGCGATGTATGACTCTATGATGCATGGTTAGCAATAAATAAGGAGGCTCCCTGGTTCTTGAGAGGGTGGCTGGCCAGAGGGTGGCTGGAGAAGGTGACTAAGGGGGACAAAGCAGCGGCTTCTTCTCTGACGGCTAAGCCCCCTCCACGAGGACCATCAAGCCGGGCTGAGGTGAGCAATGCTACCATGAATTGCGTCTGACTCCATTACTTGACTCTATCCTTTAACTCTCATGCTCTCTATGACTTTACTATAATCTCTAATTATTATCGCTGTACAATTGCGCCTACCAAACCTGTGATGTTTTGTGGGGTTCCCTCTTACCCTTAACCCCACACATCAGGTAGGTACATGTGGCTTTTCCTCAGTAATGTCTCACAGGGAGTCAGCCTTGTCAGTAGAGAGTCTCCAAGGAAGTGAGCAGAGAGAGAGAAAGAGAGAGAGAGAGAGAGAAAGTGAGAGAGAGACTCCCACTTCCAAAGAGGAAGTACTGGAGTTCCCAGAATCCTCAGGAGAAGGCCATGCCCACACAGAGGCTTCATTGGCTATCTCCTGATTGACAGGCTAGACTCCACCCCTACATCTTAATCCTCAAATTGACACCAAATGATGTAACTACCATATGTTTAATATATATGATGAGTGAATAATCTGAGAATTTAACTATATGCAGAAGAATGAAGCTTCAGAGGTAGAGGAATAATCATTAATTGTAAATAATATGCAAACAAAAAAACCTCACTGAAAGCAAAGAGGACTTGAAGGGCTTACTGATGAAGATCTGAGACAACAGCTTCCGTATGGATGGCACTTGATCCTAAACAAAACAAAAAGCCTCACAAGTGGTCCAGTTAGAAAGATGATGATAAGTGGAGAAAATAATGAAATTGTCAAGGATTTTATTTCATCTGGCTCTAAAGTCAGCTCCCCTAGACATAGAAGTCAAGAAATGAAACCATACATTGTGCTGGGCAAATCTGCTGCAAAAGACCTCCTTAAAGTGTTAACTAGCAGAGATGTTCCTTTGAGAATGGAGATCTGCCTGGCTCAAGTCATGATGTTTTCAGTTGTCTAATCTGCATGGTAGAGCGGGCAATGAATGAGGAAGACTACAGGTGAACTGAATGAAAGTGCTGCTGCAGAATATTGAAATTACCATGTACTGCCAGGAGACTCTGTTTTAGAAGAGATAGAATGCCCTTAGAAGTGAGGATGACAAGAACATAAATGAGTTTGCAGGAGAGACCAGTTCCTGCAGAAGGACTTCCTGCTTTATAAATTACAGGAAGAAAGAACAAAAACGAGGAAGACCTTCAACAAGATGGATTGACGATGGTTACAACAATAAGCTCAAACCGAGCAAAGATTGGGAAGATGGTACAGAATAGGTATTATTTTGTTCTGAAACCCACTTGATGGCACGTGACAGCATCAACATCTTCCCCCCAAGTCTATGCATCTCTATTCGGCACTGGGCACTCATCCTCTGTGCCTCTGGGTCAATATAATTTTCAACAGTTTATTTTCAACCTAATACAAACTAAGGGGTGTGTGATTTCTATTTCTGTCCTGAATTAGATTCTGATAACACCTGCTTCACTGTTTCCGCAGCCCAAACTCAAATGGGTGCTTATTGATACATTGCCAATAACATAACAGAGGGAGAGAGACAACAACAAGAGAGACTGAAGAAACAAGTGAAATGAGCAGCACTGGAGACAAGGTTGATAGGATCGCACAACCTTTCTTGCTTGTTGACACATTTAAATGGGAGTAACAAGCTTGTTTCCCAAGTAAGTTCTTGTGTAGTAGCTTTCCAGTCTTAACATGACCTATTTGGTTTCTCTTGACTCTTTATTCGTAGATGACTTCTCTACTTCTTATTCTTTCAGCTTTTACTAATCATGGGCAAGGAGTGACTTCAACAACCAGGACTACACCAGTTGAGTCCAATCCTAGTTTTCTGTGATTACTTGAATCCACCTTCATTAGCTTTGTGAAATACCACCCAATCTATCCGCAGGCCTTTCTACCAACCTACTCTCTCTATAAGGTCAAATCATAAATTTAATTTTTAATTCCCTACTTTATTTCTAATAAGTGAAAAATATATTTTTGTCATCTCCATCCAAGATGGCCAGGGATTTTCCTGGATTTCACACGAAAATCCCATATTTCTGAGAAATCTCTCAATCCTGAGAAAATCAGGAGAGTTGATCAATACAATTCTGCATTGCAATCTGAGGACTAAGAAATGAATACTTCATCATATTGTGGGTCACCTTGTCTTTTAACTGGACTTAATCCTGTGGTTCACACCAGGCTATCAAACCACAGTCAGGGGCTTGGCTTTAAGATGGTATCTGCTAAAAATATTTCTATTCTTTAAAAGACTTATTTTAAAAATCAATATATGACAGAGAACCTATGTGATATATAAAGCCAAACATATTTACTCTGACCTTTTACAGAAACACCTTGCAAACTCATTGATTTCTTTGTAGTATAGCAGAATTTGAGATCATTCGCCAAAGGCTATTGTGAAAATATAATATATAGAGAAAATTGTGATCTTAGAGATGATTGAAATTTTAGAAATGACTCCTGAACCATTTCTTTATTTGTTAATATTTTCTTCACTTTTTTTCTGAGAAAAATAGAGGCTACATAGAAGGAGCATAAATGACAGAAATTTCAGGGAAAAGTTACTTTTAATTCAAGTGAACAAAAAACAATAACAAAGGAAAACCTTTAAGAACACACTAAGAATATCTAGTATATATTGTAGATAATCAGCTCACATTTATTTTTAATATATAATTAGTAGAAATCAATGAACCTAATACCTCTGTGGAGACAATATAAGTTTGAATTGATCCAATCAGATTAACTGAAACTATTATTGCAACTGTAGGACACATGTTACAATATTCTTATAGTCTTTTATGTATATTCTTGATCTCAGAATAATAATAACTCTTATCTATTAGTTCAGGTCACATTTTAATCTGTCTGTTGATTGTGTAAGTATAGTTCTTGGATAATTATATTCTGGAGTTTGTTTAATTTTTTTCTTGTTCCAATGCTGCTGTTGTTACTTGCCATTGAGTTTATTCCATTTCATAATGACTCTACAATAGAGCGAAACACTGCCCAGCCCTGCCTCATCCTCACAATCACTGCTATGTTCAAGGCCAGTGTTGCAGTCATGGTGTCAAGTCATCTCTCTGAAGGTCTTCCTCCTTTTCCCTGGTTTTCTGCATTACCAATGGGGACCACAGCTGACCTCTTCCGGCTTCTAGTAGAAGGAGACTTCTACTCCATACTAGTCCAAGGCTGATTGCCATTAGGCCAAGATCACACGGGGCTCGGCCTTCTACCCTTCTTTCCCCTATTCTCACATCAACCATGCTTTCCACAGCACTCTGCTTCTCTACTGGGTTTTAGAATTCATTGAAATGAAAACACAGAACTAAGAGACAATACTCATGATTATAGGGCTGTTAGGAATGTTAAAAAGTTATGACATGTTAAGGATACAATTCTTTTGTCCCCAGTGCCTTGTCTCAGCCATGCTGGCAGCCATCTCTTCCTTCAACGCCATTGTTGTCAAACTCAAACTCATGCCATGGAGACGATGGATGCTAACTTAGCGCAGGGTAGGACTGCCCTTGTGGGTTTCTTTATGAGAGTAAAATCTCAGAGGCTGGTGATTTCAAACTACTGACCATGAGGCCAGCAACTCAACTCATAATCATTACAACACTGATTGTTGTCCAAGTGTGCAAATGTTTGTCCTATGTTGTTGTTAGTTGGGTTTGAACCACAAGCTGGGTTTTGAACCACAAGGTCAGCAGTTCAAAATCACCAGCCATGGAGTGAGAAGTATAAGGATTTCTGCTCAGGTATAGAGTTACAGCCTCAAAAGCCCACAGCTGCACTTCGACTGTCTTACAGGATTCCTGAATCAGAACCGACTCCAAGGCAGTGGGTTTGGGTTTGGGGAAGGGGTGTTTGTTTGTGTCTGCCTTAGTTTATATTCTTCAAATTAAATACTTTAAAACATCATAAATCTATTTATGCTGATACTGAAAACATAATTTCCATCGGATTTGAAAGGGTTAAAAGGATAGAATTGGGAATGATGATTTCATGTGTTGATATTTGAAATTAGAGCAGAAATAAACTGATTTTATGAATTGGTATTTGAAATTAGAGCAGAGATAAACTATCTCTGTTCTTGCTAGAAAGCTATTTTCTGACACTTCTGTGTGGATCTCTTCCTGCAAATGAAGAAATAACCAGACTAATTTAGCTAACATTTTCTTAAAATTTTTGAGTATGTAAGAGTCTGATTGAATACAGAAAGCAAAAATGGATGATCCGCTAATGTCTAGAGAGATCATACATCAATTTAAGGACGTCCCTAAAAATATGAATATTGAACACGTTCAAACTTTGCTTAAATCCTCAAAAAGTGTCTTTCCAAAGAAGAGATAAAAAAAAACCCCAAACAAAACATTATCACTAATCATTTTCCAAATCGATAAATTGAGGCTCAGTGGTTCTGAGTCTGATCATAATTACCTTACTAATTAGAAATCCAGAGTCAGGGTCAAAATGAAGGGCTTCTAGTTTCTTATCCAAGGTTTTTGTCTCTTGAAGAAAATGTCTGGTGGGGATGGGGAGGAAGGTAAAATCTCTCTCAGACACAGTCTCCTGCCAAACCTATGTGAGTTTCTACATGAAATGTGCTGTCTGTAAGTGTGAATGTTTTTCCCATGTGGTCTAGGAGATCAGCTTTGTTCTTCCATATGCCCATTCCTGACACTTGACATAGTTGGGCTTATTATTACAGTGAATACATTAACAAATAAAATCAAATCTTCAAATATTTTAATATGAACTAATAAAACAAAGAAATTAGCCTGGAACTTAGCTACCATATAAGTTTCCATCTGGAGATGACTTGAAGGTGGTGCCAGTCTAATTAACAATCAGGGGATATGGTAATTGCATTTGGCATATGAATGTGGAAGACTCAGGAATAAAAGAGTGCCAAGTTGTACATTTCTAAGTCTTTTTTTTCCTTCAAATTTACTGTTCCTGTTAAAATGTGTTACTTGACAATCAGAGACCTTTAAAGTTTGGGCTTTTATTTTTTAAATAAAATAATATTATTGATGTATTGCGTTAAGTTTAGAGTCTCCCAACCTGATCACTATTAACATTTTGGAACACGTCATTGTTCATCTTGGAAGGACTCTTCTGTGCATCGCAAGATATTCAGCAGAGCTCCCAACTCCTACCCACTATATCCCGATAATATCCCAATAATCTCTCCTCAACTCCTCCCGGTACACCTCCCAAAGCTCTCCAAACATGGCCTCCACTTGAGAAGACAGATCGAAAGCATTCATGTTATATGTTATTAATCGTGGTTTACTGAAGATTGCAGAATATTTGATTCATGCTTTGGGGAACTGGTTTCTAAATATGCCTAGGAAAAAAACCATGAGAGGTCATTCGTAGTTTATCTGCTGGCCCACTGTAGAAATCAAGTTGTTTCATGACATAAATATGTACGCAGTTTTTAAACAATCATCATCTTTTCTATTTATAATAGCAATAACGATAGTTAATTAATGTAACAGATGGTTTACATATGTGTATGGTTTCTATCTTCCTACTCCATTTTCAAATCATTTTCCATAGTGATGTTTGAAAGATTAACGGAACAATGATGATTGTGAATGACTGACTGCACAATTGCATCATCACAGAAATAGCAGGGGTGTTTGTGGTTCGGATGATGTCCTCAACCACTGGACAGAACAGTGCCATGGGAGCACGGGGCTAGCTGGCTAGCTATCAGGTGAGCACCTTCGCCTTTTAAAGAAGTCTTTTACACCTACTGGCTTGCTAGGAACCAAGAATTTGGGGAATACCTCCCAGGAGAAGGAAGTATTTTATTATACTGATAAACACTCTTAGATACAAGCCTCAACTATTATCATCCACTTCCTTATAAATATATATTTTCATTTAGTGTTTCAGGCATCTGATTTTCACATGCATTTTTTGGGAGAATATGCTGTAATAAAGTAGAAAGTGGCTTTATTGTCTATATAGTTACATGTATGTTATACTTGACAGAGAGAGGTAGGTATAGCTCCCCACCCCAATGTCCCCATTTGTTTTGGGTCTGGCCAAAGGAGATGTCTCACGTTCTTCTCTGCACTCTGCTTTATATTGTGATTCACTGTAGCTTTTATTTCTTAATCTGATAGAGACTTCCCGAGTAACAATTCTCAGCTGTTGGGCTATGAAAAAGCCCTTCTTTGGAAAGCAGTTTCATCTTTCTTGTGTCACCTTGTTTGAAGAGCAGTGAAATCCAATTGTCCTTTACAATGATTTGTGAAGTAGCAAATGGAGTTGACATCTGCTCAGCAAATTCTGAGGGCAGCCCATTTTCATTCCCCCCATGGAACTCCGGTGATCACAGATTTTGTTAAGCTTTCCTGTGGTCCCATATTAGAGCCTTTTCTAAGCAAGGTCGATTTAAAACACTGAGAGGAGGGGAACTGAGGATAAAAATGGACAACTTTTCATTATACTGTAGGAGGAACAATATTTGGTCCATAAGGATTTCAATGAGAGATTAGGATAATTAAGCAAGCTAGAACTTTATAACCATTTATCCACTTTATTAAATCAACACATTATTTATTTATTGAACCCTATTATGAGTCATGCTTTGTTCTTGGAAGGAAAATAAGATTGGGGTAACACAATTTTTTTTCTACTTTCATGAAACAGCTAGACAATAAATAACTATAGCAATAGCCAAGCACATGATTGCTGCTCACAACAACTATTGTGGAGAGAGTAAGCGAAGGGACTGATTGTTTCAGAAGGATCAGAGGTAAAATTTGAACCAAATTCTGAAATCTCACCTTCAAATAAAGCACCATGCAATACAAAACATTAAAAGACTTGACTACTAACTGAAAGGCTGGTGGTTCAAACCTATTTACCAAAAGCCAAATTCAGTGTCATTGAATCAATTCTGACTCATAGTGAGCCTATTGGACAGAGAGAACTACTCGGCTAGGTTGCATAGGCTATACATGGTTATAACAGAAGAAAGCCTAATCTTTCTCCAGCACAGAAGCAGGTGTGTTCAAACTACTGGCCACCCAATGTGTAACCCACTATATCAGGGCTCATAAAGCTACCCACTTCCACTGAGTCAAAGCTGACTCATATTGACCCTATAGGACAGGATAGAATTGGCCCTATGAAATTCTGAGACTGTAGCTCTTTACTGGAGTAGAAAACTGAATCTTCTCCTGAGTATTAACTGCTAGTTTTGAATTGCCACCAGGGTTCCATCAACCTCCCAATAGACCCTTAATATGAAGGCCTAGAAATCTGCTTCTGAAAGGTCCCAGATTGAAAAGTTCATGGAATGTAGTTCTACTCTGCTACACACTGCATTGACTAGATGAGCAATTGGACTGGAATAGAGACCTTCAGACATCATGGACCATAGATGTATTCCCAAGGAGAAAATAGGAGTCCAAAGTCTTTGATGAGAGCAACTTTGACACAATTAAATTGAAATAAACTTAGTTAGTAGAATTTAAAATGTAGATTGGGGCCCAGTCAAGCATGTTCCTGTAGTTTGTAGAAAGAGGGATTGATATTGGAACTGTTTTAAAAGAAACTAACCATGATATTACCTTTATTATTTTACTCTATTCTATTTCATTTATTAGAATATCACACTAGTTTTCTGATTAGAATGACTAATAGGGGATGGAAATGGAAGAAATTAGAAGATTTGGGAAGGATAATAAAAATCAGAGCACAGTTTTTCAAGAGACAGAACAGCTAGATATGAAAACTAAACAAAAAGGCCTACCAAAAACCCGAATGTGGAGTATATTTAAGACAAATTAGATGGCAAGGTAGCCCCAAAGACTTACAAATATAAGGTGGTTGAGACAATACATGTGCACACCAATATTACACTGCCAGAGAAAATAAAGAGGACCAGTGGGGTAGGCTGATTTTAGAAGATCTAAACTAAAAGGAAGATTTTGACATCCGCTACTGGTGAGTCAAAGGAGCCTGCACTAAAAGGTCTGAATAAGCAATTGAGAGCATTCTCAACCCTATGAACTCTCCCACTGGCTGCCAGTACAGGGAACAAGTGCTTCCTACTTGGGAACAAGTGCTCTGGGAGGGGAATCAAAATCACAGTGGATGGGGATAACAGGACTGAAGGAAGAGGAAGGTTAGACTAGGCAGGAGGAAACAGAGCTGGGGTCTCTCAAAAAGTACAGCAACCATAATTTTGAATACTACACACAAATCACAAAAGGGGGAAATCTTTCATGTCTGTAAAACTTTTCTAAATTTTGCCTCCTTCTACAAGTGCAATGAAACCAATTTCTAATAAAAATAATTTTCTTGATAGAATCTCCTCATCCCTTAAAAAGGTACTTAATATGGCAAAATAGAGTGGCAAATGGCAGAGCTATGGCTCCTGGTAACTTGCAGTGAGGAGAAGCTGCTGAAGTGGTATCTTTCTAACGATTGTTGACACTGAAAATATTTTATTTAACCATAAAGTCTGTTTTCAAGGAAAAATTTGTGTGCTGTTTAATAGCATTTTGAATTTCCCTCTTATTCAATTTCAGCAATCACTATTGAATATGCATCACAGTACAAGGGAGAGAGCAATATTTGGCTGCTTAATATCTATTGTGATAGACTAAGGGATTGTCATCAAAACTGAAATGTTAAGGCTCAGATGTGCATCTCACTCTAAATGACCATTTTTTACACATATTTTCAGACAGTTTTTGTCAAGCAAAAATTGGCCAGTGTGGCCAATTCTAATCTTTAAGATCCAGATTAGAATTCTTATATTAATTTTCTGGTACAAACCCTTTTAGTATAATCATTCTGTCAAAATACTCTACAACAATGTAATTACTTGCTATTCTATTTTGAAAAAATGGAATGGATACATTTAAGTAACAAAATAAGTGCTGTTGTGAGGTGCTGTTGATTTAGTTTTGACTCATAGCAACCCTGTGAAAAGCAAGAGGAAGCTACTGGAGCGATAATTCTTGCCGAAGGCTTAGAGGTCTGGGTCTCCACACCTGAGAAGCCAACACCGCTATTGGGACTTACAGCGATCATTCTCACACTCTGGTCCAACTTTCATCACACTTTCACAATGCCCAATAGAAACTTCTGCTTCTTAAACAAACACTTTTTCCCCAAACAAACAAAAAAACCCCAAAACTAAATTACTGCTGCTGTGTTGATGCCAACTCATAGTGCTCCTCCCACAGGACAGAGTAGAACTACCTTTAGGAATTTGAGATTGAAACTACCAGAGAGAAAGCCTTTCTTCAGCAAAGCTGCTAATAGTTTAGAACTTGTGACCTAACACATAACCACTAGGCGACTACAGATCAAATAGTTTCTACCGGATACTGCGATTCCCCTTTTCAATTCTCACTGCTGTTAGCCTTCTTCATTACATGCACCATTTCAAAACTTCCTCTTCAACTCTGAACTACTTGCTATCAAGTCAAGAGTGACTTTTAACCTAATTTTTGATTCAGAAATGCATTCACTCTGTCCTGCAAGCCAGTCAAGATAGATAAAGAGAAAATCAAATCTGTTCATACTGCTTTATGGAAAAGTTGGGGTCTTTTTTTTAGTGTTTTGGAAAGGATTTCATATGAATTATCCCTGAGATGCCCTGTGGTAATCCAGTTTGGATCCCCACCCCCAATTATAAAATTATAGTGAGATTATTTTTAGTAAATAATAACAAGTAAACAAACTAGTGTTTGTTTTCAGTAAACTAACTTTCTAGTGCCTTAATTGGTAATTTCTCCTATGACATTCTTCTGAGTAATTGTGCTTAATATATCAAACATTAACTTCAAAATACATTTTAAATAAAGTTCATGCAATAGTTATAGACTTTTTGCAAGGATCCCACAATTTTTCCAATGCCACTTTGCTAAATGATATTTGTACCATATACTACAAATGTATACAGGATGAAAATTCAAAGAACCTATTATTTCTTACCAACATGTACTAATCTGGGTACTTTAGAGAAACAAATCCACAGCAACTCATATACATGAGAGAGTTTTATATAAAGGTTAAGTGTAAATCAAAAAACATCCCAACCCAGTGCTGCCCAAGCCCTCAAGTCCAATGTTAACCCATATGTCCGACACCAATCCACAACGCCAACTGCAGGAGGAAAACCAGGTCAGTGAATGTGTAAGCATCTCAGTGCTTGCAGGGGTCTCCACATGGCTGCTCCAGCACCCAGGGCTGCATCAGGGTAGGTCCATGTGGCTTCTCCTCAGGAATGTCTTGCAGGAAGTGAACCTTCCCAGCTGCAGCAGGGAACTGGCTAAAGCAGCCGCACCCTGGTCCGACCATCAGAAAGCAAGAGACCTGAGAACTAGAAAGGCGAGGCTCACTGAGCCGTTTATCTCTCAGTCCTTCAATTAACCTCACATGTGTTTATCGGCCAGGTTGGCACAATAAACTTTAACCACATCACAGTGAATTTCAGCTCACTAAGACCTAGAATGTTATTATTTAGGTGCTATATTTCATTTTTACAACTTCCAATTTTCCTACATTTACACTAAGTACAGTTCCAAGTTAAATCTTTAATTGATGTTTGCAGCTGTTTATTTCCTCTTTGACTTGTACCCCATCATCAAATGAAAGTTTCCAATGGTAGCTTAAGAAGACAAAGCAAAATATTATAATGAAATATGTGTATACAGTGACCTAGGGTTAGAAAATCAGAAAGGAAGATCACATTCACCATATCTTACACTAACGAACTAAGGAAAACATTTAAGCCTTGAGCTTCAATATTGAAAGATTCAATGGATAAAGTATTAAATGATGCAGGAATCATGAACAGATGAAAAGAATACACAATCATAGTACCATAAAGAACTAGTTGACATTCAAACACTGCAAGAGATAGCACATGAGCAAGAACCAATGATAGTGAAGGAAGACGTTCAAGCTGCACTGGAAGCATTATCATAAACAAGGTTTCAGGAACTGATGGAATACCAATTGAAGTGTTTCAACACTGGAACATTTCACTGGAAGTCCTCTTTCATCTATGCCAAGAAATTTGGAAGAAAGCTACTTGGCCAACTGTCAAGTGGAGATACATATTTATATACATTCCAATGAAAAGTGACCCAACACAATCCTCAACTTATAGAAGAATATTATTATTATTGCATGCAAGTAACATTTAGATGAAGGTCATCCAACAAGTATTTCAGCAGTACATTGACAGGGAATTGCCAGAGGTTCCAACTGTATTCAGAAATGGTCCTGAAACAAGGGATATTAGTGCTAATGTCAGGTGGATCTTGGCTGAAAATAGAGAATACCAGAAAGATGTTTACTTGTATTTCCTTGACTATGCTAAAACACTCAATTGTGTGGATCATAACAAACACTTCTTTAAAAGAATGGGAATTTTAGAACACTTCATTGTGCTCTTGGGGAACCTGCTCATGGATCAACAAAGCTGTGCAAACAGAACAAAAAAATGTTCCATGGTTGAAACTCAGGAAAGATGTACATCTTGGTTGTAACCTCTTACAACACTTATTCAATTTTGAATAATCAGAGTAGCTGAATTACATGAAAAAGGATATGGTATCAGGATTGGAATAAGGCTTATGGACAAGCTGAAATATGCAGATAATTCAAATTTGCTCTTTGAAAGTGAGGAGGACGTGAAGTACTTGCTGATAAGGGTCAATGATTGCAGCCTTCAATATAAGCAAACCAAACCAAACTCATGTCATCAAGTTGATGGACCACAGCATTTCTGAAGGGCAGAGTAG
Source organism: Echinops telfairi (assembly GCF_000313985.2). NCBI lineage: Eukaryota > Metazoa > Chordata > Mammalia > Afrosoricida > Tenrecidae > Echinops > Echinops telfairi. The sequence continues at coordinate 22,488,016 of NW_022103915.1, read as the reverse complement.
AATTGTCCCCATGAATTTCACAGTCCTTAAGTCTGTATGGGCGTAAAAGCCCTGCATTTCTCCTGAAGAATGGCTGATGGTTTAGAACTTCTGACCTTGAGGTTAGCAGCCCAATGTGTAACCACTATGCCACCAGAGCTCCTATCAACTCAATGTATAGAAAATCCCAAATCTCCACAACTGGATCAGTAGGGAGCATCATGATAAACTAAGGCAGTTTGAAGTTGTCAAAATTTCACCTTTCTTTCCTCTACAATCAGGGGTCATGGAAGCAACAATCAGGAGGTCAACTGATGCACTGCATGGGATAAATATGCTGCACTGCTGCATGAGATTTCTTTGAAGTATTGAAAGACAAGGACATTACTTAAAGGAAAAAGATGTGTCTGACCCCAGTCATAGTATTTTCAGTTGCCTTATATGCATGTGAAAACTTGACATTAAATAAAGAAGACAGAAGATATCACTGGAGATTTGGGTGCTCTATCAAAATATGGTGAAGAAATCATATGATGCTGGCTACCAGAAAGAATAGCATCTGAGCCTTAAAGTCTTGCCTTAACACAAGCAGCTATTTAAGTGAGGTGTGAGTGTCAACTAAATCCACATGGAAGAAGCTTACCATCTTGTGTGATTTAAGGGCTGTAATAACAAAATTCAAATCCAAAGGAGGGAATGGTATCAGAACTTATATTTTGAAAATCACCCAGTTTTCATAAAGCCATGGGTAACAGTGGAAGTCTAAAAGTCATTTCCAGGGTCTGCACATGGATTAAGCTTCTGATGAAACCACTCCAAACATAGTCCAGGGATGAGCCTAGCCTAGAATATTTTAAAATGGCCAGACTACAATGGAATTTAAAGGTCTGTTATAGCAGGTATAATTAGGTTATAATGTAATACCTCACTAGTTTATCCCTCTTTTATCCCTCATTATTTTAGTTGCTTTAGTTTTTAGTATTTTCTACTGTCTTTTGCACTGAGGTGTTTCTGTTTTCTCTAGTCATTGTTTTTGAGTTTGTTTGTTATTGTTTGCTTCCTGTTTGTATTTTTTATGAAATTGTTTGTGGTGATGAACGCACAATCTTCTTAATATAATCAAAGTATTAAATTGTATTAAATGCGGTGGAAGAAGAAGACTGAAGAAGAATCAATGCATTTGAGCTAGGGTGCTGCTGCATATGAAATGTGCCATGGACTGCAATAAATAAATAAATTTCTCTCAGAAGAAGTATAACCAAGAAGTTCCTAAGAAGCAAGAATGGCAAAACTTTGCTTCATATACTTTGGACTTGTTAGGACCAGGACCAGCACTGTGGGGACAATTGTAAGGATGACACAGAACCAGACAGATAACTCTGTCTGTTCTACATGGAGTCAGTATGAATCAGAGCTGACTTGACCACATCTAACAGCAAGAACAAGATTCTTTCTAAGGACTGCCAAATAGTGATTGTGCGATCAGACTAAGGTATATTGGTGGGTAAGGACTTTGGCATGGACCCTAGAGAATGCATTCTAGCCTGTAGGAAGGCATATTGATGAAATATAAAACAGAACAATAGGAAAGTGTCTCAACTAAGGGGACATGTTTGCTACTATAACAAAGTGGAATAGTGATTATGTAATTCTATTTGATGGAGCTGGGAAACATTTTAGAAGGAAGAGGCATTGAAGTCAGGGGGTGTGAGTTTACTGGAAGGAAGGAGGGAAAAGGAACCCCTGAAATGAGCGAAAACCACAGGGACATCTTCTTTGAGTGCGACTTAACTTCCACTATCCATGTCTGAACCTTCCCCTTTGAAAAATTGTAATAAATTCATTCACTTTCCCTCTTTAATTGTACAGTGAACCCTCGCCACTTTGCGCTTCAAATTCCGCGGCTTCACTCTATCGCGTTTTTTGCGTAACAGCGCATGCTCTGTCATTACTGCCACTGATTGACTCATACTGTACACGCTTCTGTCTGCATCGCTACGTATCGGAGCTACGTATCAGAT
>NW_022103915.1:22474908-22484829 GCF_000313985.2 Echinops telfairi | reverse complement strand
GTCCAAAATGTTTTACTGTATTTTCCCTTTTTCGTTTAATAAATTGGGTAATACGAGTGTAATGGTGACTAAAGGGTGTTTTTTCACATCCTCTATGCTCTAACTACGAAAATATTTGATTTACAAATAAGGAATTCTACTTTGCGGAATTTCATTTATCACGGTAGGGTCTAAAACCGATTAACCACGATAAACAAGGGTTCACTGTACTTTACATGTCCCCAGTTCCTTTATATGTTCCAAATGGCCAAAGACACCACCACATTGCTTCCACACAGGCGTGTGGTCTCCCATTATCATCTTCGGGAGCTACCGTTAGCATTTGGACAGATTCTGATCTGCTGCCCCTGATTCTGGCCCATGTGGCATTTGGAGGGATCTGCTGAAACGGGCCTCTGTGGAAGCCATTGCATTGAGTCAATGCTGACTCATAGTGACTGTCTAGGACAGACGACTTGCTATCACAGCAGTAATTGTTATAGAAAAGGATGACTAACTTGTGTGGAACAACTTGTGAGGTAGAACTCTTGACCTTTGGGTCAGAAGTTGAGCACTTTACTATTGTGTCACCAGGGGTCCTTCAGATAGGGACAGCAGAAACTATTTTGTCTTCGTCTCATTCAGCATCATGGTCCATCCATTCAGAATTGCTGTCAAGCAACAGAAAGCACCATGAGACTTTGCATACTCAGTGCCTACTGCCTTGAAACGTTTCCCTTCACACTTTTGCTTACCTTCCTTATTCAGATTGAAAGTTGGTTTAATATCTTTGGGGTGGCTTTCTTGAATAACTGAACTTAGTAGACTCGTATTAGAAAGTGTCACATTTTTGTGCAACTGTTAAACTTTGTATTCCCCATATCATATAACGATTGCAATTGTTTACTTTTCTTTCTTCACACTAGACTAAAGATTTCTTTCAAATAGAGACTACCTTGTTCTTGAAAGACATCACATTTATAGTAGCTACTTTAGGCTTTCGACAATAGCTGATCACTAAATATTTCTGGAATGAATGAGTGAATATCGCATAAAATATGATTAATTATACATATTTCACTTGTCTAAATGTTCTAGCTAGTGTACGTATCTATAATTTTAATGTCAGTATAATCATTGTAGAAGATACTATCACACACATTTTAGATCAATAAGCTGAGAACGAAAGGAAAAGGATTATAGAGATACACTGCTTAAACTTGGGAACTTTGGAGATTGTCTAGAGGTTTCATCCCTCTCACTAGAATGATTTTCTTTATAAAGCCTTTAGCCTAATATTCATTACAGTCCTTTCTGTGGGAGCTTTTCTTAATTTCTTAAAATCTAGTTTTTTAGTTTTATTTTCAGAAATAGAAATTTGTATTTGCTGAATCAATGAATCGACATCTCACATGGTTCAAACTTGAAAGTTAGACATCGAACACTTTGAGAAACATTTAACCTTGACATCCTACCATCCTAATTGACAAGCCCAGTGTTGGTTGCTTGCTGAGATAAGAAGGATTTTCAGTGCATAATATGCAGGTCATTGGCTTTCAGTTTGGTCCATTATAATTTATTGGCATCTTGACAGTTCTAGGTGATATAAAGAAGAAAGATGGGCTTTATTAGGTGATTTTCCTGTCTTCAGTCGTGCTACTTTAATAGATAATGATGGTTAACCACTTGATGACATTTCCCTGATTTTATTTTAGCATTTGGAAAGTGATGAATTCTAGGACTCTAATGTTGGACTGAGCTCACAGCTGAGAATAGTGAGTCTGGGAGTCACAGAAGGTCCATTTTTCCTAAGCATTAGTCCTGTAGCTTTAGCTCTGTGCCTCTTCTAGTACAGCCTGACATTTGTGCCGGATTGGTTGAGAACTCTTATAAGCAATTAAAAGTGTACTTGGATACTCCACCAAGTGTTTCAACTTAATATATTTCCATGGAAAAGACAAGCTCACGTGTCTGCGAACTTTTCAAAGAAGGCTGGAAACCAGTTCATGTTTGAAAATAGCTGTACAGAGGAGCAGCTGAGTGACTATTTGGGCAAGGTAAAATTTCAGGGGACCCAAAAGGTGCTCTGTTTCCCCAAAACTCCTCTCGTTTATACACATATGCTAGGTTTTAAATATAGAGAAAATGTCAATGAATAATTAGAGATATGGAGATATAAATAATCATCAAGTTGTTAGCACTTTGACTTAGTCATGCTTTGATATACATAACTGAAATAGGTCTTTCCCTATGGGTGGGCCTACGCTGAGAGTGAGAGAACATTAGAATTGCAGACAACAGGAAACAAGAAAGGCGAAAGACAAGGGAGGAATTTTATACATTTTTTTTCCTCAGAGCTACACCTGTTTTATTCCTTTGGTCTCCCAAGGTTCTCCTTCCTCTTCTTCTATCCACAGCCCACCAACTGTCACGAAACTTTCAAAGTGGCATTCAGTTTCTCTTAGAATGAGTTCATGTGGATTCCAAGAATCCAGCAATAAGTTTCTCTGTTGAGTATGGACAAAACCTATGACTTTGATGTGCTATCACTTTGGATTATGTTATGATATATGGTGGAAGGAAATTGTTTAGGTAGATCTCATCTTATCATGTGAATGTTTAAAAAGCAGAGCATTTTCTCAGGCTGATGCTAGAAGGTGAATACAAAGCTCCAATGTACCATAGGAGGTCTGCCCTGTGGTGTTGCTGGCTTTGAAGAGGAAAGAGTGGTGATGTCCTCTGAGAACAGAGTGGCACCAAGTTGACAATCAACAAAGAAAGACTCAGAGCTTCCACTGCAGACAATCTAATTTCAATTGTAATCAGGAGTTTTCCCAGAACATGAGATAGGCTCAAACTGGTTGAACCTTCCCCGGACTCGTAAATGGCAATACTATGAGTACATACATCAATGATGTTTTAGGGTAATAATTCTGTGCCATTTTGTTACACAGTGATACCAGACCTATCCTCTGTCCATCATATTCTCAGCTGTTAAAGACAATATATTGCCTCTAATTTTATTGCTGTTTCTCTTGTATATTGGAGGTATAATTGTTAAAAGTTTATTGCTTTTAATTTTATTGCTGTTTCTCTTGTATATTGGAGGTATAATTGTTAAAAGTTTGGGCGCTAACTGAAAGATTGGTAGTTCACACACATCATCTGTTCTGAAGGGAAAAAAATTGTGACAGTCACCTTCCTCAAATATTTGTAGCCTTGACAATCCTATAGGATGGTACTTCCTCTGCTCAGCAGGATCCCCATAAGTCAGAATGTTTTGTTATTGTTGTTATTTGTTTGTTTGATCCTACTCAATTTTGAAAGTGGTGCTGATTGTGCAGCAGGTTAAATATTTACTTGTCTGCTAACAAAATATGGGATGTCTACCAACTCAATAGCTTTGTGGGAGAAAGACTTGATGATTTATTTCCATAAGACTCAGAACAAAATCATACCAATGTGAATAGGGGGTGGGGCATGGAGTGGAGACCCAAAGCCCCTCTGTCGACAATTGGACACCTCTTACAGAAGGGTCACAAGGAAGAGAGGAGCCAGTCAGGGTGCAGTATAGCACCGATGAAACTTACAATGTTCCTCTAGTTCTTTAATGCTTCCTCAGCTCAGTGGGACCTCAATCCTACCTTACAAATTGGACTAGACTAGAACATGTACACTGCTACAGATAAGAACCCATAACACAGGGAATCCAGGATAGGTAAGCCCCTCAGGACCAACAATGAAAATAGAGATACCAGGATAATAGGGGGAAGGTGAGGGGAGAAAGGGGGAATTGATCACAAAGATCAACATACAACTCCCTCCCAGGGGGATGAACAGCAGAAAAGTGGGTGAAGGGTGACAGAGGATGATGTAAGATATGAAAATAATAATCTATAAATTATCAAGGGTTCATGAGGGAGAGAGGGTGGGGGAGGAAAGGGGGAAATGAGGAGCTGATATCAAGGCTTAAGTAGGAAGAAAATGCTTTGAAAATGATGATGGCAGCATATGTACAAATGTGCTTGACACAATGGATGAATGTATGGATTGTGATAGGAGATGTAAGAGCCCCCCCCCCAGAAGTATTTAATTAAAAAAATTACAACCAAGTAAAATAATACACATGATCTGATTCAGTTAGTCCTACAAACAAGCAAGGACAACAGATAAAATAGAGATGAGCTCTTTGCTACAGAGAAGGAATCTGACTCTCAAGGAAGGCAAAGGACGGTGCCAAATGTCACTCAGCTAATAAGCACAGGAGTTAAAGCACGCAGCTGATTTTTTGAGCCTGGAAGGATGACAATTTTCTCCAGGTATTCTACCTCAGTCAGGACAGTTATGAACAGGAAACTTTCCACTGCATGTCATGGTTACTCTAAAATGACTATGTAATAGGGTTGATGCGGATTTCTTGCAGGGCAGAAGCACTAACATCTGAAGGCATTGCATCGGGGGATTGTAGGATGCTTCTTGTCTTATCCCTAGGCTGCTTTGGCTGCTAGTGTTTGTGGTTTGGATGGGATTTTTATAGTAATATTTACTCTATCCCATATCTGTAATGTTTTGTGCAGGACACTTACCTGTGCTTGGGGATTCAGCCCTGGACATTGCAGGTTGCACCCCTAAATTCCCACAGTCACGCTGGAGAAAACGTCAAGATGATGAAGGCCTTTCAGCCCCCGGCAGTTTCACCCTGAGACATCATGTCAGTGCACTGGAGCCTCATCAGAGGTTGTTTCCATCGCTACCTCACAGGGGAACCATTATGTTCCAGGCAGGAGACATGAATCCTCTGACAGTGTTCTATTATGATGTTATCTCCAATGAGATCATTTGATTTGATAAATGCAAATATGGAAGATTGGCAGTTACTGCTTATTCTCCTCTTTCAAAATATTTTATTTTTAAAGGAAATTCAGTTTAGGTGAATAAGGTCACAATCTCTTTAGCAGGGTATTTCTTGGAATCGTGAATCCTAGCAGTGGTCCTTAACCCATATTTAAATAAGTCCTCTAAAACTTCTTATCCATTTACATCACAATCCCCTCCCAAGCCAATTTAGGAAACAGATAAAATGAACACCACTGCATATCTGGTATGATTTAAACTAAAAATAAACCAATCAAGTATTCAACTATAGGTTAAGTAGCTAGTGCTAATATTATGAAGATGAACAGAACATATGGCCATATTTTTTCACATTTTTGATGACAAGATATCACAATAAAAACAGCTCTGAGAATGGGCTGGGAAAATGCAAATCAAATAGAAGTAGTCACTATTTTATTTAGCACCTCTTCTAAGGACTGGTAAAAAAAAGTATGTAACAGCTTATTTGTTAAAATAATTTCTGCAAATTCTCAATCGCTAAAAGACAAATCTATATAAAAAAAAGGTTGCCATCATGAGCATTCTCATTCATGGGAACCCTGGGTGTCTCGGAGGAGACTCGTGTCCCCAAGCCTTTCAGTGACTCTGGACTTTGAAAGCATCATGTCATAGCATTCTTCCACAGAACTTCTGGGTAGATTTGAACCATCAGCTTTCCTTTTACCCATGCATCCCACTCAGGAACTGTCCCATGCTTAGAAGGGGGTTTTAAGCTCACTTTATTTTGTCACAACCTAGTGCACACCTTCTGTGCTGTATTCAAAGTCATAATGATGAAGCAAATACAGATGGAAATAGGATTAGAGGGAAATTTTTCGGTCTGCTAGTCCTTGGGCCACTGAAAGCAGGGCGGTAGAGGGACACCCCTTTTTTAATCAGTAGCAAGCTTAGATTCTCAAGGTGGAAACTATTAGTGGGGTAGTCGAGACAACTAATAGTTTCCCCCATGAGAATCTAAGCTTGTCATGGCTACCCTCTTAGTTAGAGTTTGAGGTGAACTAGGATGGTCACTGTAGTAACCCATCACAATTAACCCCAATGGACCGTGTTGTATTGATTAGTCTGAGTAGGACTGACCCAAGTATGGCCATTTTGCAACTACTGTAATTCCTCTCATAACTGCTGTTTTCTGGAACTGCTGAGCACTGCCATTTATTTTTGAAATTGCTGATAAATGTGTCTAAACCCCTACCCCAAGCTTCCCTGTCCTTCATACATTGACTCGTCACCTGCCCCTTGCACCTTTGTATCCAAGTCCCCCCTTCCTCCATGCAGTGTGCTGCCTCCTCTCGCCTCTCCCTTGCTTATAGGATCCTATAAAAGCCCCCACTGCAAGCACGCCCCTGACCGTCTGCTGATAAAGGCTTACTAATTTCACCCACTTCAGCAGGGACCAACAGTCACATAGCTTCAACAAGAAAGACACGATTTCTTTTTTTCTGGAGTTATAGTCAATCACAATATTATAAAACATTGTTTTTATAATTTTAGGGAACAGTGAGTTACATTTACATTTTTCATATTTCTGTCTCATGAAATTCCTTATTGTGACCTTTACTTAAGTTTGTTACTTAATTTCAAAAATTTGGTGGGAGCCTCTCTCATATACTTATAAATATGAATACACCTGTTATTTATTTTATGCATTTCAAGCAATAATACCTGAAGTAATAAATTCAAACAAAGCAATTCTCTGGTTTCATTTATTTATTTAATGGATTGATTTTCCTGTAAGTCTGAATAATGGGAAGAATGAGCCAGATTGTAAAAAGAGAGGGCTGGTGGGTTGACATGGATTACTTTTGTATGGCTTTTGTAGCTTGTAATGTCCACCAATTGACAGGGTGGGGTTATTCAAATAAGATTCTCTGGTCCACCGTGTAGCTTGGACAGTATGCTATTAATGTCATAAGTTCTACAGAAACCTGTAGGAATGGGACCATGTACATAAGATATAGAAAGTCCTAATGAGGGAATTGTTCTATTTTGTCCCCCTGAGAAACTTAAAATAACTCATTGCAGAGGTGGAATAAGGGAACCAGTAAGAGGAGGTGGGAGTGGAACATGTTTTCTGGACCTGGGTTCTCTGTACCTTAGAACCTGGGAACAGCTTAGAACAAGAGACAGAGAGCTGTGACACTAAAGATGGCAAGAGATGGTGCCAATCAAGGACCGAGAAACAGCAGAAGCAGAGGCAGTGGAACCAGAATCAAGGACCATCAGAATGAGGGGCAAGCAGGAGGTGGTCCAGTGGGTTTCCTGGCCAGGGATCAAGAAAACGGAGTGCCTTCCTTGGGGGACTTGCTCACAAAGTAAGAAGCCTCAGGGCACTTCCTGTCAGACCTCACACTCACTGCCACAGAGCCACTATTCCAACTCACAGTGACTCTGAAGGGCAGGGGAGAACTACCCCTGCGGGTTTGCTAGACCATAATGCTTCCCAGGAGTAGACAGCCTCATTTTCCTCCTGAGGAAAGGCTGGTGGTTTCATGCTCCTTACTCTGCAGATTGCAGCCCAATGTGTAATCAGTAGACCACCAGGGCTCCTGGCTGGGCTAGAGAGCCTTGTGAAACGTGCCTTTGCAAAGCCCAGGCACGGCTGGCTCAAAGGCCTATGGGGCCAAGGATCAAGAAGTCCACTCAGAGAGAGTCCTCCCTGTGGGAATGGGTGAGAAGAGGTTGTCCTGACCAATTAATTGTGTACTAAAACTTTTCTGATCCTGAATGGTAGCCTGTCACTGACCTAAGAAACCCCGTAATGGTTAGATACTATCTGTAAGTTGTATGTGGCCATTGCAATGAATCACCAAAGAAGCAGAGACCCCCATGGGAGGCATGGTTGGTAGAAGGACAAAGAGAAGAGGCCTGCCCGACCCCTGCCTCAGAGGCATCAACGCTGGCCTGCTGCTGTTGACAGTGACTCTCCTATTTGTGAAGTCAGATGCCCCCGACCTGGTGTCTTGGACAGATGGGCCTTTGAAATAGAATTAAAAGCATTACTGAACAAAAATATCCCATTTTCCCTATCACACAAATGCTATCAATGTGACGGTGATTGTGGGAGACACCATTTCTCACAAGGCTAATAGCTGAAACTTGTCTCCACAAAGAGCCATTACCATTTCTACTCACACGCCACAGTCTTTAAAATGTGACAGTTAGATATTCAATTTACCCAAATTGGTGAGTTTAGTAATTTTCTGTTAGATATAACATTGGAGAATGTCGGTATCATCCTAGAGTAAACTGGAGTTTTGTGATATTTCAGCCTTAGCAATTCTCTCCATAATTTTAAATAGAATGCGCCCCCAATCCTCCTCATGACATAAGAGGAGTTGGAAAATGTGACAAGTCATGGACTCAGCTGTTAAAGGAAGTCCCGCTTCCTGCATGATGCATTGAGCCAATTTACCTTCCCCGCGAGAACAATGTGCCCGCAAATGCCAGTGCATAAATTAGCCTTGAAATGTAAATGTAGGCTGAACACTTTCTTGCAGGCTGACAAAGTATCACCACAAAATATCTCTCATAGTTCATAAATAACAAAGTCTGCTTTTCTGATCCTGTCATGACAATAGAGTATAATGGAAATGATGGGGCTTGGGGTAATCTCATAGTCAGAATTAAGAAGAAGGGATCAGATCTGCCATTTGTGTAATTTTCCGCAAATAAATTGCTCAATACCTCAGTTTCTCTCATATTAAATATTAAAGCTTGAATAAAAGTAATTACTCGTGAGTGTAGTTCTGAAGAATAAATATAATGTTTGACGATATTATTTATCATGCAATGTGCTTGCCTTCCTTGTACCATGTTGTAGGGGTCACAAAAGTCAGAGCCTGTAATGCTAGATGTTGAAATAAAGAACAATAAAGGCTTCTTTCAAAATAATGCTCTTGTATTTACAACACTTACTTTTATGTTGTGCAATATTGGCAAAGAATAATGACAATAACATGCACTAGCAGAAGAATACACAGAGCACAACCAGAATGCTCCCTGGAAGTAAAGATAGTGAGACTTGGTCGTGTGTACTTCAGACATTCTAGGGAGGGACGAGTTCTGAAGAAGGGCATCATGCTTGATAAAATGAATGATCATTAAAAAAGAGAAGACCTTTGTGATAGGTAGTCCTTGTGTCAACTTGGCTGGGCCAGGATTCCCAGAGCGAATAAGACCTAGTAATCTCCTGTGAAGTGACCTCACACATTATTATCAGCCACTTAATAGGACTTGTTATGAACAGCCGATCAGTTATAAGAAAATTAGAGTGGGATGTCACATGCTAACTCAAATCCCAGGTCTAATACTTTCAAATGAAAGAAAATTATCTTGCATTGTGGCCTTTTCCCAATATAAGTGGCCACTGGATAAGTTTGATTGCTTTGTGCTGGATCTGAATCTTGCATCCAGCTCATTGACCGCCAGTTCTTTGGACTTGAGCCAAAGGCCTGCCATGCTGTTTGCTGATTCCAGGAGTTTCAGCAGCCTGCCACCTGACCTGCTGATCTTATATTCATTTGATTTTGTAAACTCTACCTTGTAATCTTCTTTCTGATCTTGGGTTTATCAGCTCTCACAATTACATGCGTCAGGAGAACCCTCCGGCCCAACAACTGACCCATGGGCTTGGGACTTGCAAAGATTTGGGCTTGCTCCTTTTAAAATTATGTGAGACATTTTATTTGATATACACCATTTTCTAGATATAAACCAGCTTCATTGGTTTTGCTTGTCTAAAGAACCCAGCCCAAGACAACCCACAAAGAGGGATTGACACTGTAGCTACACCAATGGTCTCAACTGTAACAATGATAGTGAGGATAGTGCCAGATTAGATAGTGCTTTGTTCTGTTGTACACAGGACTTCTAGGAGACAGAACCAACTCAATATCACCTACAAACAACAATAGAAAAATATGCAAATTTCTCAGCATATATTTCATATAATAGCTTATGATGTCTCCGCAGGTCTGTCTGGATAGGACAGGCTGGATGAACAATCTGGAGGAGAAAACAACGGGATTGACAGTTCCGGGGGAACAT
>NW_022103915.1:22427519-22473171 GCF_000313985.2 Echinops telfairi | reverse complement strand
GTAGAATTGGGATCATGGTAGTGGGGTGGAGGAAGCATTTAAGAACTAGAGGAAAATTGCATATTTCATAGTTACTACACTGCACTCCAATTTGCTCTTCACCTCCCCGCAGCCCTTCTGCAAGGGGATATCCAATTTCCACCGGATGGACCCTGGGTCCCCACTTTGCGCTCCCCCCCATTCACAATGTTATGATTTTTTTTTTTTATCTTTTATGCCTGATACCTGACCCCTTCACCACCTTGTCATCATACAGGCTGGTGTGCTTCTTCCATGTGGGCTTTGTTGTTTCTCAGTTAGATGGCCCCTTGTTTATCTTCCAGCATGTGGGACCCCAGATTCTGTGTAATTTGACAGCTTGGCACCATCAGCTTTCTTCACCGCATTTGCTTATGTACCTGCTTTGTCCTCAGCTGAGGACAAAGGGTGTGAATTAGCAAAAGTGGTGAAGAAAGCAGATGGTGCCTGGTTATTAAATGATATAGTATCTGGGGTCTTAAAGGCTTGAAGACAAACAGGCAGCCGTCTAGCTAAGAAACAACAAAACCCACAAGGAAGAAGCACACCAGCCTACTCCAGCTCATTTTTATTTATCAATTAATACTTTTTATTCAGCAAATATTTACGGAGTCTACTATGTGTCAGATAATATGATAAATTCTAGAAAACACTGATCAAGTAACAAGAAAAACTCAGTGTTGTGATCTTATTATTCAGAAGGCAGGCTATAAACAACTAAAGAAATCACTATATGAATTTAAAACATAGGCAAGAAACAAATATTCTATAGCAGTGGTTCTCATCCTTCCTAATGCCGTGACCCTTTAATACAGTTCCTCATGTGGTGGTGACCCCCAGCCATAAAACGTTTTTCATAGCTACTTCATCACTGTCATTTTGCTACTGTGATGAACTGGCGACCTCTGTGAAAGGGTCGTCCAACCCCCAAAGGGGGTCATGACCCACAGGTTGAGAACCGCTAGTCTATAGTGAATAATTAAAAACGTAGGCAAAAATCAAGTGGTCTGTTGTGAAAATGGGGGAGTCAATGAGCAGTGCCCATGGATAATGCACATGGGTACTAACTGAAAAGTTCGAAGATTGAGTCCACTGAGGGTCCTTAATAAAAATAACTGCCAAACTACTGATCAAAACTCAGCTATTGAAAACAACATGGAAACCAGTGGTTTGATGGATCATGGTGATGACACAGGACCAGGCTGCGTTGCATCCCATTGTGCACGGGTCTTCAGGAGTCCGGGACCAACTTGTGGACAATTAACAACAGCGTTAAAAGAAGTGGAGTGCACACAGGCAACACGGAGAAAAGAAATAGTAAAGGTTGGAGAAAACACAAGCATGTTACCATTGTACATATTCCCACAGGTTAAAGAAAAGTTATAAACAACAGGGAGCATTCCCACTGGGACCAACAGAAATTCTTCTCTGGGGACTATCTGCTTGTAGGAAAAGGAAGTCTAGAAGAATATATATTCATATGTTATATATATGGAATTTTTGGAAAGATCAAAATAAAGACTCATTTAGGGATTAATAAAATACAGTGAGCCACCTTTTATGTCAAAGTTCAGAGTTATTCAGACTGTCCACAAAACCACAGGCTGAAGGAAGAGGGCAAAGGAGGGTGTGCTGGACTAGAATGGTTTGGTTTTGACTCTAGCAGGCTCAGATTCACTGGGGACAATCCTAAATCTCTAGACCCCCAGATTTTAGGCAGAGCAAAAGTCTGTTCTACGTTACGTGAGAGATGTGAGCATCAGAGGGATAAGCAGCCTTATAGGCCTGATTCACGGCTCCTTTGACTCCACTAACTCTCAAACACTCAACCCGTAATCACTGATGCTCATTTTGGAGAGACTTGGATTATGACTATTTCCATGCAAAGCACTTTTCATACAATATATGGAAGTTTCTCAGTTGGGTCTACACATTCTAATCTTGAAACCTATCTTCCTGTGCTAAGGTCTTTTCATTTATCTTGTATCTGAATTGCTGATTTTTTAAAAAGTCATTTTCAGTTTTTCCCTCTGCAGACATGCGCTCAGCCAGCAGATGCTGCCCTCCCCACAAAACTACAAAACCGAGCAGAGATGTTGGTCCTGCAGTTTGAACTATCGTCAGTTCCCAGCTAAGCCAGCTGTGGAGGATGGCAAACATGCTTGTCAGCATTTGAGTTTTAAAGACTAAAGTGCTACCAGAGATTCTTTCAAAATGCAGATGCATTTTGAACTAAAAAACTCTCTCTTGCTGGGGCGTTGTGAAACCTCACTGTTTATTAGGCAGGATCTTTAGGCAGGAGGTGAGCAGATGAAGTCAGAAAAGAAATCAAATGGCACGATATGCAGAATAACACGTTTCAGAGATTGGTTTCCGGCAACAGAGAGACTGGGGTCAGGAACCTGATTCTTGCTGTGTGTGATCTTGAGCAAGTCACTTAATCCACACTGCCTTAGCTGCAGGTATAGTGAGATGAAACTACATAAATGCATACAGAATTGCTAGCACTGTGGTTAGTGCTCACTCCTAAGAACTCAGTAATTTTATGAAGGTTAGCATTGTCCTTAATATGAATTCCACCATCCTTCTGTCAGGTTGATGTTCCCTGGCGATTGGTGTGCTCCTGTGGGGCTGGATGCTCTATCATCAGTATTTTAAATACCAGCGGGGTCACTCATGGTGAACAGCTTCCAGCAGAGCTTCTGGACAAACACAAAATAAGAGCAAAAGCCTAAAACTCTATTTCTGAGAATTCTTGTTGTGAGATGACCTTGAGTCTATGCCACCTCTTGGCAGTTCCATTGAAACTGGAGTAGAACTCCTGCTCTCTAGAGCTTCCCTTGTTTAATCCAAACTGATACACAGGCCTTTTCTCCTTCAATGCCACTGGGGCTTTTCAGATGGTAAACCGAGCTGTCCACTGCAAAGCATTCACATCATGTATTTGAAAACCAATCCACCAGCAAGTTAATTCTCACTCATGGTATCTCTGTTGGACCTTCAAATTGCTCAGTAGGGTTTCTGAGCAGTGATGGGATCCAAATAATTTAACAACAGGTTAGCTGTCCTAATTATCACTCTAAGTATATAAAAAAGGTATACTGAAAGATAATTTATTATTTCATGAGTTAATATTTAAATAAGAACAATTTAAGAGGCACACAAAACAGGTTGCTAAAAGAAAGTTTTAAATATTAATAAAAATATTAAATAATACCTCATAAAAATAAAATGTATTTATTGTTTGAAACCATCAGCCATTCCAATGATGTAGGATAAGTCTTTGGGTGCTTATAAAGATTTATAGGCTCCAAGCCCCAAGGGACTGTTTTACTCTCTGCCCTATTAGATTGATAGGTACTACAGTATGCTCAATGGCAGTGAGTTTGGATTGGGTTGAAATGTTTGAATATACATTTTAGAAATAACAATCTCTGATTCATTCCAGGCTTTGGTATAAAGGTTAAGAAGTGATAGTGAATTTGATCTTTTCTTATACAAAGACTTTATTGATTTGTTAGCCATATCATTCACTCACTGCCCTTGAATCAATGAGGACTCACAGAGGCCCAATAGGACAAAGTAGAACTGCCCCTGGTTTTTCTGAGACTGTAACTCTTTATGACAGTAGAAAGCCCAAGATTTCTTTCTGTTAATTGTATAGGGCTCAGTTTTTCCCTAATAAAAATTTAACCATTTACAGTCTTCTCAGTCATAAATAAAACAAATAAAAAATCTATAGAGATGATGAACTCTCTAGTAAATAATCATCATATAAAGTGTAATAGAATATTATTTCACAAATATATACTTCTGCTAACTGGCAAATTTCTAAAATTTAGAGTTTTTCCATCTCTCCCAATGTCTTTCAGGGATCTCAAACTACTAATGTCTTGGGACTGAATCTGCTACTGTATGGGGAAATGCACAAAGGGAAGCTAGTGATAGATATGTTTATGTTCAGAACATGCATCTTTGGAAAATTCTCCAAAGAAATGAGAAACTCAGAAACAAAACCACAACATCAAAACAGGCAAACATATTTTGATAACATATATGTGGAGCCTTGGTGGCATTGTGGGTGGGACACTGGGCAGTGGGCTACATGGTAAATGGTTCAAACCCACCAGCACCTTTATGGGAGAAAGATGAGGCTGTGTACTCCAGTCAAGATTTAGTCTCAGACACTCTGTGTGGGGTTTTCATCATTTGGAACTGATTCCATGTAGTGGAATTTGTTTCAAGTTTCTTGTAAACATAATTTTACTTTACTAAAAGGTTGTCTACTTGACAATTAAAGAAAACAACCACCACAATAAAAACAACAAGAAAATCACGAGATTTATGAAGGCAGAATTTTGAGATGATAGGCATTTATGTTGTAATATGATTAGTGTCATATCATTTGACAATAATAAATTTAGGTCTGCCTTAATTTAAGGCAAGAAGAAATTAAGAACACTAGGCAGACTGTAAAGGTTTTACAGTAATGACAATAAATTTCTTTGTTCTATTACAGAGACTAGTCAATTTATTAAAAAGAACAAAAACATAATGTTGACTCAATGGAAAAAGGAGTGGTAGAAGGTAGCCCAGGCAAGTTAGCGATATCAGAAACTTTGAAGGCAAAAAAAAATGTTTGAGGCCATACACTATATATATCTGCGTCTCAGAACTAATGTTTGAGCAAGAAAACCATCATTTAAAGTACAGCACTACCTAAAAACATATCATTTAAAAATAATTATTCCAACCTCAAGACAATATTAGGCTTAATCACAGTGATGAGCATTTATTCACATTTAAATTCATAAGTAATATTTTAAATTTATATTTAAGACAAGTAGGTGTTGATTTTACATTTAAATACCTGTTTTATATTTATATATTTATATTGAAAATCACGAAGTGATTCATATTTAAAATCAGGAAATACAAGTGCCAATCTGACATCCACTCTCACTCCTGCACATAGAGTGGGAAACAAAAAATGCCAGAAAAAGTTGTAAAGAGAGGCGGGGTGGGGCTCGCTGAGATTTGTTTTTAACCTTTGAGCAACATGAAAATAAAGATCTACTCAGAAACTACCAGACCTTTGAAGGTCCCGTCTCCAGCAGCACTGCCAGCATCCCGTGAATAATGATCAGGGTCCTGAGAGCTTGCCAGCACGACACAACTTCATTTCATTCAAGGAAAGGACAGGCTGGAATTGGCAATGGCAGAATTCATTTATCACATTTTAATGGAGAACCAGCTCAGGAAGGGCGGTCTAATGAGATATCTCTAAAGAAATTAGCCAGTTTCTATTAAAGGCCATCTCCTGTCTGTCCATGGTCATGACGGATAGCAGGGACCACAGTCCAGGGAAAGTCTCCCTGGAATCTTGGCTTTACAGTTCTGAGACACCTGATCGCATTTGCCTGACCCAATTCACAAATGCTTGACTGAATCATCATCACAAAATGATACCAAATCCAAATTTTAGCACAGAGAAAAATACTCAATTTATTATTTTTTCAATCAATGGATTAAATGTATGGAGAATGATATAGCTGTGTACCCGGCACTGTAAAACACTATTATCCCACCCCTTAAAATATAAATAAACATTGTTTCTTATGTTTGTGTTTTTCTTATTGCTTCAATACATTTTTTGAATGTATATTACTAAAATTGCTTTCACAGAGCATGCTTCCAGGGATTTCTAAAGATAACAAAAATATATTTGATATAAGTTCAATCTACTAAGGCATAATGCACATAGTGCTAGCATCAGCTCCTGTCATCATGCTGCATTCTTCGAGCCTTCCCCCATCACCACTCTGAGGATTAGCCATCATATCTGATCAACATCATATGAATAAAAATTAATAATTGTTCATGGCCCAGACACACCACCGTAGTTTACTATTCAGAGGAGATTTTATGCTGGGATGCTTAGTCTATAAATTCCATAAATCTGCTGACAGAGAATGCAGAGTTTAGAATACACACTTCTTTGACAATAATACTCTATTTAGAATGTGGAAGATGAGATGCACCAAGCTCTGTGCTACTTTTATGGCTTATTTCCCCAACAGGTATTTAGGGAATATCTATACTAGGCCGGACACTGTACTAGGAAGAAAAAAATCTGAGTGAATAGATCAAGATTCTACTCTAAATAAATGTACATTCTTATGAAAGGTCCCTGACAAACACACATATAAATATGTAATATTGACTAACTCACCCTATAAACTTCACGTGGTTGTTTCAACAATAGACAGGATTGTTTTAAACATTAAGCATGTTTACTAATACAAAGTATTGTTAGTATGACTAATAGTCAATCAAATATAATGACCTGATTTGACTGCAGGCTCCTATGGGAATTTGAGAAGAAAATGTAGAAAGAAAATATGTAAATTGTGTATCATCGACAAAAGAGGATAAATATAATACTTGTGAATAAGTTCAAAGGCAAAGAAAAGATATTTTCCATTTGGTGGGCAGGGTGGTAAATAAGATGTGGAGGCAAGAAAGCAGAGAGACAGACAAATTGGCAAGAGAGAGCCCTGACCTTGGCAGACCTATGTTGGATAGATTCAAACAAAAGTGAACAACATAGCAAGGAAACAGAAGGTTACAAGAAGCAAAGCTGGAAATGTGTTGGGCATGAGCTAAAAGTTGGCTTTCTGCCTTCTCAGGTCTCCATCTGTTGTCCATGTTTTGCAGATTCTTAATAACCTCTATGTATTCATGTCTTTTACTGCAAAGACACTGATTTCTCTTAGATCACCATAGAGTCTTCGAGGACTATCCGTTTGGTAGTCACTGGTTAGCTGTAGCTATTTAAATGTGCTCTATGAAACAAAAGAAAAAAGACTTCCTTGGACATGCTAGTCGCATTTTAAGTGTCAAATAGACCAGAAGTGCTCACGGTGGGTTGCGCAGACGTGTGGAATGTTTTCATTACCCCATAACATTCTTTGGATAGCACTGATCTTGAAGGACTAAGAAGCTATTTATCGAATGTGCCATGCAGAGAGTCAATGTTTATTAAATAAATGAAATGCATGTTACTCAAACATCCCCCCACCCCTGCTCGCTATGGATCAGGTGGAAGTAGATTCTCATGTAACAAGATTTTGGTCTGCTGTGTTCCTTTTCCATATCGTTTGAAAACAAAATCTACACCCCTTGCCGCTGCGTCAATCCCTACTCCAGGCAATTCCCTGTGTTCCAGAGTAGAGTGTCTGCATAGTCTTCTTGGCTGTTATCTATGCAAACAGAGCCTCAGGCCTTTGTCTCACACTAGTGGTTGGTGGTTCCGGCAACAACTTTTTGGTTAGCAGTTAAGCTGAAGTTATTTGTATCCCCCAAACCTTCATTCACTGTGTAATTAATAATTCATTGTGGTATTGATTTCTGTACAACCCTGGTGACACAGTAAGCAAAGTGCTTGACTGTGACCTGAAAGGTTCACCTTCCTACGCACACACCTCCAGCTCCATGAGTGAGAAAGGGGCCAGTCTGCTTTTAGGAAAAGTACAACCTTGGAAACCCGGTTCTACCCAATTCTGCTCAGTCCTCTAGGATTTCTGTGAGATTCCATTTGCATCAATCAACTGACCAGCAAGGACTGTGCTGTTTTTTATTGTTATTTGTTTGGGCTTTTCCCAAGTAATTGCAGGAATGGTGGAAACAACAATAATCACTGTCTTCATGGACACCTCTTAACATTTTGCATAAATGCATGTGTTATTTTAATGAATAAAATGGTAAAGGAAGGGATATGTTTGTTCTGTTTTATATCTGTATTTATAGGGAAGTTAGGATGAGCGGATTTATGAAGACAGTAGCGCTAGTAATGATTGGATGGGGGCCCGGAGAGGGAGGGTAGGAGAAATAGAGAATCAACACTAATGGGTAAAAGAAGAAAAAGTTCCAAAGTTAAGTGTAACATTGTTTGCACAACCCTTCCGGATATGCTTGAACTAATAAATTGTATGATATGTTCCTTATAGCCCAACTTTAAAAAAAAGGAATTTCTGCACATTTAAACCCATCGAAAAGAAAACACAGGGGCTCAAACCACACAGTCATGTGATTCTATTCTGCGCATGCCATAACTTTTGTCCTCTTCCAGTGAAGTGGGGCAGGCGGACTTTTACTTTATTTACTCACTTTTTCAAAACCATTTTATTGGGAGCTAGTACAGATTTCATCAGATTGTTCCGTAGTGCAATCACAATTGCTACCACTTTCAAAATATTTTTTTCCTTCTTGACATCAGCAAACTTTTCCTCCACACACACCCCCTCCACCAAACCCCAGAAACCCTTCTTCTACTTGCTGTCCCTCTAGGTTCAGCAATCCTGAGTTTCATATGCTGAAAAACAGGAAAACATGTAACAAAAAGTCGTTTTCCCCCCATAACTACATCTGAGATAAGCCCCAATATGCACAAACAAACAAACAAAAAGATAGAAAATATTTGTTCCAACATGCACCAAAGGGGCAATCAGTTGACAAGGTTTTATCCATTCAGTCAAGTTTATCATTTTGATCTTCTATAGCCATCTCTTGGTGCATTCTGTTTGGTAACTATCCTTCCTTTATGGATGGAGATAACTGGAGGCTTATTTCTTATATAGATGCCACAAATGTATCTTGGGTTCCCACTGTCATCCACAGCCTCTGCAAGCCAAAGTTTCACAATTTAGACTTTAATACTTTTCCCTCCTTTGACTTTGTATTATATGATTTACAATCCTTTGCTAACTGACGTGTTTCTTCCATGTGGACTTTTAATTGACATCACACTTAGATGGCTGCTTGTTTGGAAACACATCTTTAAGACACTGGAAGCTATATTATCTGATAACTGGGCACCATCTAATTTCTTCACCACACTTTTCTATTGCACCCATATCTTCTGTGCTCCCTTCTTGAGGGTGACTTTTGAGTAGGGCCATGATGTAAGAACTAATTGTTCTTAAATTGGAGGTAGGATTTAGTGCATGCCCCAAATCCATTCCTGGATCTATGTCTTCTTATATGCCTTTGGTTTTCCTTAGATATCTCCTTGTTAATTTATGGCAGATGGTCTTATTGATCTTGAGGCATAAAGATTTTCCATTAATATTGTCTTTGATTATCCCTTGGTACTAATTTTTTTAAGCACTGTTAAGAGATGGATATTGGGCCAATATAGGCTAACTCCATATCACAATCATTCACTTGTACAGAATCAATCCTTTGTGGCTTGACACTGTTTACATGAACAATGGGAGATGGTTCCCAGGGAAAATTGTTGCAATAATATTCACTGAGATTGTCAGTCATAGGGTTGTTGTATTACTATAGATCTTAATACAGCATATAGAGCATTGTTTTAGAAAGACCATGATTGTCTGCCTATGGATTGTTCCACCACCTTGGTACAGCTGTCTTCTACTTCCTCAGACACCATGTCTTGTCAGTCTTAAGTCTTCAGGTTACAGGAGTGTCTGAGTTTGAGTCCAGTTCATCCAGTGGAGTTTCCACATCGGTTCTCAATGATGCACCCTCTGGAGCTTGCTGTGTACTGTGAAGATCCAGGATTCAAGGCCCAAGCATTCCCACAGCACCCGGTCTGGGTCTCCAGGATGTGCCCAGAAGCCCAGTGCAGACCACTGGCAGCACTTCCCCCCACTAGGACCTCCAGAAGAATTTCCAGTCACTCTTCCCCTCCCCTGGAGGTTGGTCCTCCCACTTTTCCTACCAACAATCATGCATCTCTGCTGCCCCAGATGTGTTTGCTCCCTTTACCCTCTCCTGACTCGCCCTTCCCATCACTACCCTGCGATGACAAGCTTGTATACACCAGCTATTTTTACATATGAATTTGAAAGCAATTAATAAAGTGCCCTCAAAATATCTAATACTGAATTTGGAGATACCACTGCAGATTTAGCTTAGACCCCTAGTTGGTTCCAATTTGTGCTGCTATTTGCAAGGTCATAAGCTGAAGACAAATTTGAGTCACTTGGGGGGAGGCCTCGGAATGTGGCTTGAATGAGTTCCTCTGCTGATTTTGCTAAGTGTTAAACTAAGAGCCCCAGTGTTGAAGCAAGGAGAAGTATATCACATTCCTACTTGCACGGGGCTTTGGGATGAGAGCCCAGCAATTGAGCAGGGTCCTCTGCTTCTGCTCCCACCATTCCACAGTCGATCCTTTAAAAAGACACTTCTCCTAGCTTTGCATTCAGCCGTTCCAGATACCCACAACTTTCCAACATGAACATGAGAGAGAAAGAGTTTCAGATGATGAAGCCGTGTGGGAGACAGATGCAAGCTTGATATAAGCTGGCACCAGGGGTATTGAGGTACTCAAGGACAATGACAAACTATCTTTCCGGTCCCCAAAGTACCCACTCCTACCTACAATGGATCAACTTTACTTCTGGAACTCCATGACCTCAAAACTTTTGGAACATTACTTCATTCAGTGAATATTTGTCTTCAGATACTTTCAGAGGTTTCTAACCCTGTCAGTCTTACAATGCTAACTACTGATTCTCCCATACTGAGATAAGAACAAATGTACCCACTCCCCACAAAGGAAAACACACACACACACACACACACACACACACACACACACAATTTTACTCTCTGGAGTAAAAAGCAGTGTCGACTATGTACTTGTAGGCATTCTGCTCTGTTGAAAATTCCCAAATGTTTCGACTCAACAGAATCAATCTTACCATCCATCTTATTCCGGCACATTTGAAGATCTAGTTATGACTCATTCATGACCATATTCAGAAAAAAATGCCATAGAATATGTTTTGGTCCTACATCTGTCAGGAAGTTAGTGCTATCTAACCTAAAGTCCTGATCCTAACGTTTATTTTCTTTATCCACTTAGTATTCATCAGAGACAGGAAACAGCTGGTCAGCCTCTTATTTAAGATAACATCCTTGGCATACTGGCTTACTTTTGGCAACAGAGTTTTTTAATCATCTCTGAGGGAGCTTTTAGGGATTGGCACATTAGAAAATAACACCCAGATCTCAGTCAAATAAAGCTTCCAGGGATTTCAAATCAAGTTCCCTGCCGGGAAAATGATATGCTTTTTTTTTTTGAGAATTAGAATCAAACGGAAAGGTGATCCTGATCAAATGCACATACTGAACTCCATCTCCAGCCAGTAGTGTCTTTAAAAAGAATGACTCTGATAACCCTTACTGAGATACCCTTCCACATTACAACAGCTTCATTCAAGCCAATGTAAATTATAGCATCCACATACTTCAACTTTCAGAAGAATGTGGTAATCTCGTTCCATAATTCAAAGAACAGATGAAAACAGTGCAGCTTCCATTTGAAATGTCTATGATGTCATTGTTCTTTATGGGCCTGGTCCAATAGACTTTTTCTTGAAATCATTGTAGGATATATAAAATGGTAATTGTTACAAAGCTCCTTAAAACAGCCTCCTTGCTACAGGATCCCTGAAATCATCAGCATTTTCTCCATTTTACCCCTATTAGAGTTCAAAGAAGAGTGCTTTTCCAAAGATGACTCCAGAACAGCATCAACAGAAAATCAAATTGCCCTCATTGAACTACTTCTACAAAGGACGAAAGAGTGAGTTATCAACTGTTTAATGGATTTTCAAAAGAGGGAAAAATGGGAACAGAGAAACAGTTGGGTCACCAATGACTTCTGAATATTATTAGGTATAATGTTAGGGGACAGAATGATCACAGAATGTCAACATATATTCTAATAGCTTATATGAAAATTGCAAAAGACAGAATATGCCTTTTATAGCGAAATCTCTCCAGGACCATCTAACATCATTATAAAAAGCAGTATCTTAGAGGATGAAAAAGTCGGACAGCACCTGCCCTTTACAAGGGCGCCACCCAATGTTCACAGCATCCTCTATAGATTAGCTTCTCCACAAGTGTTTAAGTTGAATCCCAGCAAGAGCTGAAACCAACCTGTACACCAGGAAATACAGGACATCAGGAAGTGAGGGAAGTGGACAATGAAGTCATCGTTGTTGCTGCTAGGTGACATCAAGTCACCTCACTATTAGGTTTCGTAGTCACCCTAAGCATAACAGAACAAAACACTGCCCAGTCCTGTGCCATCCTCAAAATTGTTCGGACTTTTGAGCCCATTGTTGCAGCCAAGGTTTCAAACCGTCTCATCGAGGGTCTTTCTCTTTTCTTTTTTTTTTTTTTTTTTTTAAACATTTTATTAGGGGCTCATACAACTGTTATCCCAATCCATACACACATCAATTGTGTAAAGCGTATTTGTACATCATTTCTCAAAACATTTTCTCTCCATTTAAACCCCCGACATTAGGTCCTCATTTTTCCCCTCCCTCCCCGCTCCCCTCTCCCACATGAGCCCTTGATAGTTTATAAATGGGTATTTTGTCATATCTTGCCCTGTCCGACTTCTCCCTTCACCCACTTTTCGGTTGTCTGTCCCCCAGGGAGGAGGTCACACACAGTTCCATGTAATCGGTTCCCCCTTTCCTACCCATTCTCCCTTTACCCTCCCTGTTTTGCTACTCACACCACTGGTCCTATAGCGCTCATCCATCCTGGATTCCCTGTATTTTCAGTTCCTATCTGTACCAGTGTACCTCCTCTGGTCTAGCCAGTCTTGCAAGATAGAATTCGAGTCATGGTAGTGGGAGCGGGGAGGAAACCTTTAGGAACTAGAGGAAGGTTGTATTTCTCATCATTGTTACATCGCATCCTGACTGGCTAAGATCCAAAGCCCATTAGTAGGCCACTGGAGATCCCCTTGCAGAGGGGTCTCGGGGAGGGTCTTTCTCTTTTCTAAGCCGCTCCACTTTACTAAGGATGATTTCCTTTTCCAGGGACTGGTCACTCCTGAAATCACGTCCAAAGTATGTCAAATGAAGTCTCGCCACCCTTGCCTCTAAGAAGCATTCCCATTGTACTTCTTCCCAAGTAGATTTGTTTATCATTTTGGACCTCTGTGGTACTTTCAATATTCTGCAGCACCACGATTCAAATGCATTGATTCTTCTTCAGTCTTCCTCATTCAATGTCCAATTTTCACATGCACATGAGGTCATTGAAAATATCATGGCTTTGGCTAGGGACCCCTCAGTCCTCAAAGTAACACCCTTGATTTTCAACACTTTAAAGAGATCCTATACAGTAGATTTCCCTGATTAAATGAGTCACTTGATCTCTTGACTGCTGCTTTTATGAGCATTTAAAGTTGATTCATGCAAGAAGTAATTCCTTGACAACTTCAATCTTTTCTCTGTTTTGCATGATGCCACCTGTCGTTCTAATTGTGAGGATTCAAGAAGCAGGACTTGTGAGTTATTCATTACAACTGAGCCAGTCTTTTCCATGAATAAATGTCACACTCACTGTAGTAGGTTGAAAAAAATGGTCCACTAAGACGTCCATGACCTAATCTTTTGGACATCTATGAATTTTTATTTTTATAGCAAATTGTCTTTTTAGATGTGATTAAGTGAAAGGTTTTGAGATAAAGGATTATCATGGATTGTTCTGGTGACTCCTAAATACAATCACAAGTATCTTTATTAAGGAGAAGTTGAGGGATATTTTACTACAGTAAAGGAAAAGCCTATGCAACCCACTATGGGATGAAAGGTTGGTAGTTCATATCCATCTAGAGTTGTCTCAGAAGAGAGGCCGAATGATCTGCTTTTGAAATTTTCAGCCACGGAAACACTATGGAGTAGCTGAATTCCATGCACAGGGGCTTCCATGAGTGAGAATTGGCTTGACAGCAAACTACAAACATTAACAGCAGAGAAGGCAATATGACAAGCCAAGATTGGACTGATGTGGTGGTCTTCAGAAGTAAAATGGGAACCACAGTGGTGGTCTTCAGAAGTAAAAATGGGAACCACAGATTCTCTCTCATCTCCCCAAACGATCAGCATTGCTGTTACTTCAACGTTAGATAGCTCAGGTGCATTTCCAATGCTTTTCTCTCAGTGCATCACTCTGTGTTTTCTGGCCTGTTGCTGTAATTATGGAAGCTATGTCACTGGTACTTCAAATACCAACAGGTTGCCCATGGTGAGCAGATTTCAGAGGTGCTTTTAGATTAAGGATGAACTACAAAGAAGGAATAAACTGTCCACTTCGGTGGACTTAGCAACTGAATAGCTAATGAAGAAGAGCTTAACATTGTCAGTTTAAGGCCAGAAGATAAGGCCATCAGGTTGAGAGGTACTCAAAGTATAACCAAGGAAGAGCTGCCTCTTCAAGTAGAGTCAACATAATGATGTGGATGGAGTTACACTGTTGGGATCTTCCTTTGCTGATGAGGCGTGCCTCAAAATGAGAAGAGCCCATTGAAACAGTCATTAATTGAAATGGGGAAATTATATAGTATAAACTTAAAAAACAAGAAATTATCAAAAGTGAAATGGATCACATAAAGATCAATATCTTAGGCATTGGTGAACTGAAGTGGACTGATATTGGCCATCTTACACCAGAACTAATGTGGTTTCTTAAGTCAGAAGTGATAAATCCAAAAGGAATGGTGTCATATTCATCATCAGAAATGGCATTCCAAGATCAGTCTTGAAGTACAATACTGTCTGAGACAGGACAGTATCTTTATGACTACAAGAATTCCATTCATTAATGCGACTACTATTCAAATTTATACACCATGCAACTGTGCTAGGGATTAAAATTTGAAGAATTCAACCAGTGTTTTCAATCTGAAAATAATCAAATATACAATCAAGATACATTGACAAATAATGGTGATTGGATGTAAAGTTGAAAACAAACAGGAAAAAATGGTGTTTGGAAAATATGGCCTTTGTGAGAGAACTAAAGTTTGTGCTATCAAGATACAATTTTTCCAGATTAAAAACTACTTCATTGCAAATACCTTTTTTCAACAACATGCACAACAACTTTACACATGGACCACTACAGATGAGTCTAAAGGAATCAAATTGCAACCTGGATCAGAAGAGGTAATGGAGCAGCTCAATAGCAGCAGCCAAATGAAGCCCAGGTTGACTGTGGATCAGACCATCAATTTCCCATATGTAAGTCCAGGTTGAAATTAAACAAAATTAAAACAAATCAACATAGGACCTTGAGTATATCCCAATTGAATTTGGAGAACATCTTGGGAATAGGTTTTATGTACTGAACAATGACAGAAGATTTGATGAGCTATGGGATGACATCAATAACATTAGATATGAAGAAAGCAAAATGTTATTAAAAAGACAGGAAAGATCAAAGAGGATTAAGGAGACATCAATGTTCATGGAAGCAGCAGTCAATAAATCAAATAATGTATTATATTAGAGCATATCTGCTGCACAGGACCTATCACTGTGAGGACCACAGGTGCACACGACCCAAGTCATGGTATTTTCAGTCACCTCATATGCGTATGAAGTTTGAACGATGCAAAAGAGGACTGGAAATGAATTAATGTGTTTGAATTAAAGTGTCAACAAATAACATAGAAAGTACAGAAGAACAAACACAAATAATATTGAAAGTACAGAAGAACAAACACATTTGCCTTGGAATAAGTACTACCAGAATGCTAGGAGTTTGGATACAGGGTGTGAGATAGTTAAAGCTTATTGTGCCAACCTGGCCAATAAACACATGTGGGGTTAATTGAAGGGTGGAGAGATCAATGGCTCAGTGAGCCTTGCTTTTCTAGTTCTCGGGTCTCTTGGTTTGTGATGGTCGGACCAGGATGCAGCTGTCTTAGCCACTTCCCTGCTTCAGCTGGCAAGGCTCACTTCCTGCAACACATCCCTTAGGAGAAACCACATGGACCTACCCCGAAGTAGCCCTGGGTGCTGGAGCAGCCGTGTGGAGACCCCTGCCAGTGCTGAGATGCTTGCACATTCACTGACTCGGCTTTCCTCCTGCAGTCAGCATCATTGCGTGTGTTTTGTGAGATGGAGGAGGACTTTGTGGATTGGTGTTGGACATATGAGTTAATGTTGGACTTGTGGCCTTGGACAGCATTGGGTTGGGATGTTTTCTTGATGTGCACTTAACCTTTATATAAAACTGTCTCTTAGACATATGTTTCTGTGGATTTGTTTCTCTAAAGTACCCAGACTAACACAGGGTGTCAGATTGAAGGGAAGGATCTCGCTTTGTTGTTTCCAGGGGGAGAATGTTATGTTTTTTAGCTTTCTATAACATTAGCATTTCATGAACGATGTTGCTAAAGACAGATCTGTCTTTCTTCTGTAGGTATCTTTTGTTTGTGTATGTGTTGTGATTTTTATAATGCACAGCTCAACAGTGATAAAGTTTTTGATCCACCCTACTGCAGAATTATCTCTTTAGCATAGCTAAAGAAAACTTCTGTTTACAAGTGGGATCCTATTTGTATGTGTAGGACAGACATAACTTTTGGTGAGGGGACACAATGCAATCCATCACAGAGTGGATCTGGATTGTAAGATTAAAAGAAACACATGTGATAAAAACTAAGGGTGTTTTTATATACAAATAAAGCATAAAAATGATACCAATTTACTGGAAAATTGAAGTCAAGAAAGGCTTTAAAGGGGTGGTGATATTGGAGGCCAGATTTAAAATGCATACATATTTGCTGGACTACCTAATGTGTACAATTTAAGGATGGTTACCGTAGTACAGCAAAAGGAACTTCCAGATATTCAAGTCAGATTCAGAAGAGAACATGGAACGAGGGATAGCATTGCTGATGCTAGTGGATCTTGGCTGAAAGCATGAATTACCATAAACATGCTTACTTTTATTTTATTAGCTATAACGGTATTCAATTTTGTGGATAAATTACAAATTATGGATAACATTTATAAGAATGTTATTATGTTCATGAAAAGAGGCAGACATTTGAACAGAACACAGGGATAGTGCACAGTTTAAAGTTAGGAATGAATATCAGCATTGCACCTTATGTTGTCTGTATCCTGATCAAATAATTGGATAAAGTGGATTAGATGAAGGACACGTGATTAGGATTGGAAGAAGACTCCTTCACAACCTATGATTGGCAGATGACAACTTGTGTGCTGAAAAGTGAGGAGGATTTGAATAAATTACTGATGAATATTCAAAACTAAAACCTACAGTATGGATTACATTGTAAATAAAGAACAAATTTCCTCCCCCCAAAAGGAAATTAAGCAACATCATAATAACCAAATAAAATATTTAATTAGACATGGATCATATTTTACTTGGATCCACAGTCAGTATCCATGGAAACAGCCATCAAAAATGAAATGGCATATTACTTTGGGAAAATCTGGTATGAAAGACCTCTTTAGTCTGTTAAAAAACACTTTCAAATTAAGGTGTGTCTGATTCAACCATGGTATTTTCAATCACCTCATATACATGGGACAGCTGCACAATGAATAACGAAGACAGAAGAAGAATGGATATCTCTGAAGTAGGTTGCTGGTAAATAATATTTAAAGTACCTAGAACTGTCACAAGAGTGAACAAATCTGTTTAGGGAGAAGTCCAGCCAGAATACTTCTTAGAAAAAAGGAGGCTGGTACTTTGATGTGTTAGCTGGAGGTGGTAAAGTGGATGGCCAGGGAAGAAGAAAAGTCTCAACAAGATAGAGGGACATGGATGTTGCAACAAAGGGCTCAAATCGAGCCATGATTGGGAGGGTGGTGCAGACTTGGGTACACTTTGTTCTGTTGTGCAAAGTATTGCTGTTAAGTCAGAATCAACTCTTCAGCACCTAAAAACAATATCAATCAACAATGAGCCCATTTGGAGGAGAAAATAAATTGACAAACAAATATCTACTATGCACGAGTGTTAGCACTCTCATTTTGTAGATTTTTCTTTAGACATTGTTTACCCTCATTTTTCTAATAACTTTTTAATCCATAAATACTTAGTGTTCTTGTTTGTCAAGTAAAACTAAGCCTCAAAAAGATGAAGAAGATTGCTCAAGAGGGATTTTGACTGGAGTCTGTTTCAATCCAACAGCAGGTGGTGCCAACAGGTAACACACTTGGTTGTTAATCCAAAAAGGTGAACTCTCAAGTCCCCACCAGCACCTTGGAAGAAAGTTCTAGCAACCTACTTTAAAAAATTCAGCCATCAAATATCTTAGAGATGATGGTTCTATTCAGAGACACACAAAGTTTCCAAAAAGTCTTAATCGGTCACTGTGTGAAGTGAAGTTCCTTAATGTTTCCGTTCTGTTCATTTCTCTGGGAGCCCTCGGGGCATTACGCTGCAGACAGCAAGGCCGTCATTTTGAAATTACCCGCTGTTCTGCCAGAGAAGAGTTACAGGCTCAGACATCCTTGATGGAAGTTATACCCTGTCCTCTAGAATCAGCCTGCGTTGGATTGACTCAAGGGCAGTGAGTTTGGTTTGGGAGTTCTTATTACTTTCTCTAACTCCAACCAAATGATTGGTAGGACCCTGCAAATAAGGTTAGAGGACTCTAACTCAGGGATTGGTCAGTTTTCCATCCCCCTAGTTTTAAGAATAAAGAATCTTAGAAGCAAGAAGGGAAAATTCAAGCAAGAAGAGTTCCTAGCGGAGTGTGCCCCAATCTCTGCCTGAAGTAATAGAAGAAGCAGAGAGCAGGCCCCACTGAGGCCTCGCCATGCTAGGTCCAGAGGACAAGGCAAGACTGGGAGATGGAGACGAAAAGCAGTACAAGGACTATGAGACTGAGGATGAGCGGCGGGAAGGCTTCCTGGCCGAGGGAAACAGAAGTCAAGGACAGGGGCTGAGGACCAGAAAGAGAGACTTGGCTGTTTCCTGAGGTTAGACATTGCTGTGAACTAATGAATGCATCCTTAATTTTTGTTTCTGGTCCTGGCTAGTAACATGTTCACTTCTATGATGAAGCCCAGTAATTGAGTGTTGTCTCTGAGCTTATCACAGGGTTTGAATGCATTATCCAGCTCAGGAGAAAAGTAGAATAAAGTAAATAAAGTGGATGGAGGCATATCGGACCTCTGCCTCATGGCAGTTGGCCTAAGAATGCTGTGGAGTTGGATCCTTCTCCCTTCTGTAGCTGGGAGAGATCAGAGGTGATCCCCTTGCCATTTACTCAGTAACCAAAGATGATAAAAGCATATTGGAGGAAAAATACATTTATTATTAGGATAGAAAGAGTAAACTATGAGTATAATTTTTTTCAAAAAGACAAGAAGCATAGTATTTATAATTTTGCCATAATTAATTTATAATTTATCCTGTTAAAATAATGACAATCATAAGCTGGTTATTATAATAACAAATTTCTTAGTGTTATTAACCTTTTACAAGAAGAGGATAGAATAGAAAATTCTACAATAGAAAACATTAAAAATGTGAAGAAAGGCTTCATATTATTATTTATTCTCTCAAGAGAGAATTTTAATCAAACAATTCTTGTTCTTAATAATGGCAAGCCATAAATGGCTGGCATGTACTAAGTCTCCTAAATATATCTTAAAATATCACACACAACACATCTAACCATTTATCCTGTGGTCCAGCAATCACAAATGTAACAGTTTCCATGAAACAGACTGCAGGCTTAGGATCAAAGAATACTTCTCCAAAGATTACTGAGCTCCTCTAAGAGTTTGCTATTACTCATTGCTTGCTTCATGCTTTATAATATATATAGTAGATATTTTACATGCTAAAGAATGTAAAAATACGTTTGATAATAGGCAATTTTAATTTAAATGAGGTTGGTGGCAACAGTCTCTCTTACGTTGAGAAATTCTGGTCTTATTACAGGAACTAGATTAAAAGAAGACACGATTTGCAGGGAGTAATGAAATATATATGAGAGTTTTACTATCTGTTTTCAATTACACTAGTGCACTAAAGATTATGAGATAGTGGGTTAGTTAAACAATACCATTTTGCTTCATTAAGCTTCTCTTCTATGCTTTTAAAAAATTTGTTGTCTCATCTTTTTAATTTACTCATTAGATCATCGTGTTAGGCCAGGTTGACAAGAGAAACGAATCCAGTGATGCTTATATGTATGAGAGGCCACATTCCAAGAAATAATTGAATATCAAGGAAGTTCCCAGTGAAGTCCCAGAAAGTGTCCCAGCGACTCAAATCCATGTGTCTGACACTAGCCCCTAAATCCCTCTTTAAACTCACACAGCCATATGCAGATGCAGAATGATGCAGAAGATCACTGGCCAAGGGGTACACAGTTGTTTGAATCCAAGGTTGGTGGAAACATGGCAAGGCTTCAGTACCTCTCAGGGTCAGTGACAGAGTGCAGGCAGGCAGGCAGGCAGGGGAGGGTGGGGAGGGGATGAGAGGTTCTGAGTTCTTTTGTTCAAAGAAGGCCCTTCCCTCAAGGAGGCATCCTCAAGCTGTAACCTGATTGACAGGTTGGATACCAGCCCACATTTTTATACATCTTCAAATGGAGATAAACGTATTTAACTACTGCAATCATTTAACCTAGAGGTAGATGTTCCAAAGGAAGGTGCATCATTAAGACACATGCAGGGATGTCCTGACTATTTGTCTCCAATGAAAAGCAAGGCCATTTACTTAAGATCCAACCAAGAACAATATACCAGTGACACCCGAAGCTCCCAGATAGTCAAGCTATAAAAATGATATAGTCAATCAAAATACTGTGCTAAATCCAGACTAAGAATATTAAAATAAAATTAAAACTTTGGGAAGCAATGAAAAAAAAATAAAACCAATACAATAACTGACCCTTTTATAGAATAATCCATGTTATGTTATGTATAGTAAGATATAAACATAATTAAGGAATCGATGCCTTCTGTAACATTTTTGCAACCTACCCATTACTCATTTAAAAAACTTGGGAATGTAGCCTGTGAGAGTCTTCAAACCAATTCTTCCTTCTTTTTAGTTTTAATAAAAGAAAATGCCAGTCAATATGCATTGGGAATAAAAATACTAAACTTTGAAATCAATTTTTGCAAGTGAAAAGCTGATAGAAAGGAAGTCATTATCCACTTTTCATAATGAAAATGAATAAGTAACAAAATGAAAAGGGCAGAATCCAGGAGAAAAAAAACAAAAGGTGTCAAAACAATTAGTAAGTCAAGGTGTATCCCGTATATTTCTGCAAAATCTTTTTGCGGAGCAAGTCACACCATGAACATTCTACTACTCTGCATTCTACTTCCTTGCTTACTATGAACTTTTCAATTTAATAAAGGTTTATGATTATATATTTTTGGAATTATTCCCAGATTTAAGAAAGTGATTCACACAAACGCATGGTGGGTTCATTGTCATTTACTTGCAGACGATATTGATTTCCATTTAAAATGAATTGTTTACACTCTGTTTTGTGAAAGAGGATATTTATTTTACTTTACAGTTCATGATTCTGTGTATTCCTTGGATTTACTTTTTAAGGTTTATATTTTTTCCAGAAAAGTTTTAAAATATATGTTTATTATGTCCTAGGACTCTTCAAGAAAAACTACTTTTTTTTCTTTTTAATCCTACAATCTTACCTGTAGAGATTATGACTTAACCAACAAAAACTATAAGATTATGAAAAGGATAGCAGGGATAGCAACCAATACTTCATAATCTTGGGAACTCTTGGTTAAAGAAAAATAATCAATGCAGAGAAATTCTGTGTTCAGCTCTTTGCCTGAATATATGAATATGTCTTTTGGTCAGTGGCTTAAAATGATGATACTTCTAAGTGAACTTTGATGGTAGATTGGGAAGCGATATCTTTTCTTTTATGATAACATACTTATTCTATTCTGTATTTTAACACTCTTGGCAAAAAATATGGGTTAGCTGTGTAAATAGAAAATTATAAAAAATGGCCTGTCCTTTTTTCTTCTTTATGATGGAATACTTTTATTACTCTCTCTGACACTGGGAAATTCCTGCCCCAATAGCCAGAGAATAAGTCAACAAAAAAGTCTACATTATTGCTTTAAGAAATATCCTGGAGTAGAGCATAACTATATGTCCACATACACAAGAATAAAATGGATAAAGCTTGCTGTGTCTAAAAATAGAATCTTATACAGCAATGAAAATAACAACTACCACTATACCCAACAATATGAAAGAAACCTTACAGGTATAATGCTAAACAAAAGAAGCTAGACCCTAAATAAGGTACACTTCCAACTTCATTGATACAAAACACAATGAGTAACCTAAGCTTTCAAAAGGTAAAAAAAAAAAAAGGCCACTCTTGAGGGAGAAGTGCGTGTGTGTGTGTGTGTGTGTGTGTGTGTGTGTCTAAAAACTAGAAAGGAAGAGCAAAATGACCTTTTAATGTTCTGTTGCTTAATTTCAGTACTGGCATTCAGTGCATGTCAAGTCATCAAATTGTACATCATAAGTTGTAAACTATATTGTATGCATTATATATGAGATGAAAGGTATAGAATATTTTGTGTTGTCTTCTTGTCTATTTTACCTCTCTGGGTTCTAATATGCATTGCAATGACCACACAAAACTCACAGAAGAAATTCACAATTAAAGGGTTTATTAAGGAAGTTAACAAATTGTAATGCCAGTGAGGAAGGCTCGGGGTTGAACATTTCACTAAATTCTTTTAAAATCTGGTAATAAACACACAAACAGGCATACCACTCCCCTGTAAACTTCAATCCAAAAGGTACTCAACTCAGTTCCACTTCTGTAGATCAGCAAGCCTAATTTCCTAAATTAAGTGCCCAAAGGCACTCAGGTAAGCCTTAGCCCAAAGGTACTCAGTTTCATATTCATGGCCAGCAAGCCCGACCTTCCCAATTATGTGCCCAGAGGGACCCCACTCTGCAAGCCAGCCTCCTGCACAAAAGCACTCAGCTTTACTTATTCCACGGATTTAGAAGTCCATTTAGAAGGTCCATACTCTGGCTCCTGTTTCTGCTTCTGCTCCTCTGATGTTACAGCTGTCATCTGGATCCAGAAGGTTCATAGCACAGGGACCTTGGGTCCAGAATACATGCTCTCCTGCTGGCTGTTGCAAGTAATAAGATCCTCCTCCTGCTTCTCAATGGCTCATTTTCTAAAAGCAGGATGACACTCAGCGAATCCTATTTCTGGTTACTCACAAGTGAAATAAGTCTTTATCTTCCTATACCTTACTAGTAGACGGTTTCAGGGAAAGGTTTTATTGGTAGAAGTTAAAGACTTAAAAAAAAGCCATGTTAAATATTTTGCTGATACACGGAAATAGATACCTGACATATATAGAGGTAAGTCATGAAGTGTTGCAACTAGGGTTCTATTTCAAACATGGGCAGATTTTATTCCAAACAAAAGATGTTTAAATATGTCTCTGTAATCCATGGATGGCTGCAGGGAAATTGCCTCAGGCATACACTTGTCTTAGTATCATTAGTGTGTCTTAAAAATGAAAGTCCCCCAGACCAAGTGATCTCCAGGACTCTTTACCAAGAGTTCTTCCAGACCTCACTATCATTTTGCAAGCTACCTTCCTCTTCCTTAGGAGAATTTATGCATGGTTCTTACTGTAAATCCTGGCACTTGCTCTTAGCCTCAGTAAATATGTTCGCATTCAATTGCCTCTGTCATATTTTGTAAGTGTGCATCATCAACTAATGGGGTAGTGTTGGTTGTGTAATTTACATTATTTATAAATTTAATTGAAACAAACAAACAAAAGGTCTAATGGAAACAATGGTTTCTGTGGGGGTTTGTTCATCAAGTTAAATTAAAGACCGAGGTCTGCTCAGAAGGTACGGTGATGGCTTTTGGGGATTCCCAAGGGATAATATTGATAGATTTTCCTCGGAAGACATAGAATAATCGTAAGGGATAATTATTCAGTTTTAAAAAAAGAGAAAACTGCATTGTTGAGAGAAAGGCCACAATTTTGTTTGGAGGATTTTCTTCCCATTGTAATAGTGCACCTGTCTTAGGAAAATGAGAGTGGGAAACTGTATCCCATCAACCCCAGAACCCTGACCTTGTGTCATTTTGACATGGGGTACATGAAATGTCATTTTGACATGGGGTACATGATATGTCATTTTGACATGGGGTACATGAAAGAGTACAGGGTTCTTCTGGAAGTTGTGTGAAAGATGTAAATTCTGTCTTCAGGATGTACAAGTATACATCTAAGTAGGTTATACACTGAGAAGCAATAGCTTCATATACCATCATTTCTATTTAATAAACCTTTTTATGATTTTGTATCATTAATTTTTGACCTGCTCTTCAATGAAAATATAAAAATCAAGAAATTGATGTAAGCCAATTTTAATAAAAATGACTCCTTACACAACAGAAATCTACTTGTTTACAATATGGTAAAAAACAAAATATGTAACTAAACATGCCAGGAATCCACTGGTATTACACTGGGACTAGGGTTTACAGCAAATGATTATTGTTTTCCATAATATCATGTTGTCTTGAGTTGTAGAAATTGGGGCATTTGATCAAAATTTTTGACATTAATGATAATTAATAAGTCTAAAATCAATACACTTACAACCACATAAAGAAATCATTCATAAAAGATTAAATTACAACTAGCAATAAAATTTTAATAATATAATTTCAAGAACACAAAACTTTGAATGATTTAGTAACAGCAGATAATTTTTCACTACAGCATTATGATTTTTACTGGCTTAAAAAATAAAAACTAAAGCATCATTTTATTTCTTCCACTTGAAAATATCTATATGATAATTCCCTTTTGCTTTTTAAACTTTTGTGGAAAAAATGTCAGAAAGTACAATAGAATTATTTTATATAGTAATATTCTGAATCTATTTGCAAGTAAAAGTAACACAGATGTATTTTGTTAATCAATTAGGTGAATAATTATCTCAACAAGCTGTGTTTTAAAAGTGATTAGCTGAATATATAAAAACTAAAAATTATCCTATCTAGGGAAAAAATGAGATGATTTAATATCCCTGTGGATGTAATGGAATACATTTGCCTCTGCAGGGTTAAACTAACACTGCCATGGACCTAGATATGGAATGCAAAGTAACCCTAAGAAAAACGACAGAAAACTAACTATTTGTTGTTACCTTAATCTTCAGTCTGTCCGTTTAGTCTTCCAGGAATTGGAATCAGTGCACTCGCTTTAACATGGTAGCAGAATGCAACTCCAGATGCTCACAGATGGCAATGCTACAAACTTAATTAAAACTCATACTTTATTTTCCCCAAACAGGAAAATTGAGAAAGCCTTGCCCAAAGAAAATGTTTATATTTTTCTCTCTCATCTCCAACCATCCAGAAAACTAAAGGGGTCATGGGCATAGGGGAATAATATTTCCTGTTGCCAAGCAGGTGAATGAAATAGTTACAGTCCATTAACCTAACTACTAATTCAAATTCAAGTTCTGCAAAGCAATTATGGATTACATGCTATGTACTGAATATTGCTTTACTGATTTACTCAGGATTTCATAAGAATGTTAGAAAAATGTATTTTAAAAAATGAATTAAAAGCACAAGTTTTTTTAATAAAAGTATACTGAACACTTGATATATTTTGGCCTTGATATATATTTTATTGTAATTTTGTTTTTGCTAGTTGTTGAGAGGCACAATTTTACTCTCTCTTCAAAATCATTGACATCAGTTGGCCATCTTATACATGTTCATCATCACTTTAACACTTTTTTTTCTGCCCTTGAGTTAATTCTGACTTACATGGACCCTATAATGGGAACCAATAGGTTCATTTTTCTCCTGTAACAGTCAGTGGATTTGAACCACTAACCTTGCAATTATCAGCCCAATGTTTCGCTCACAGCTTCACAATGATACCTAGGCTCTAACTTTTCTTCTTCTTCATCTTGAAACCCTATCTTGCATTTTTATGTGATTTCACACATACCAAACCAAAATGACTCATATTGAATAGATTCCAACTCATAGCAATCTTATAAAATAATGTAGTATTACCCTGGTTGGCTTCTGAAATTGTAACACTTCACGGCCTTATGTTTTTCCAACACAGCAGTAAGTGTTTGGGAACAGCTGACTTGCACTTAGTTGCCCAAAGCATAATCACTCTGCCTTCAAGGCTCCCTGTGACCTCACACATAGGTACATAATGTTTAACTTGAGATTCTATCCCTGGTAATGATAATGTTTGCCTTCCTAGCTGAAATTTCCACATATAATTGTGTCCAATTGTATAGATTTAAACGTCCAGAAATAATTAGTGGTGTCTTTAATTGTAATTTTTAATTTCTTTAATATAAAGAGAATGCATGTACTGTTTTACCATTAAATATGTGGATTGATAAGTATGTATTTATCAACAATGAGTGTTTAATGTTCACAAGTAGCCTTAAATAAGGTTGTTTATAATATATTTATTCATAAGATCCTAAAGTATAAATAACCAAAATGTCCATCAATGATTAAATGGACAAATAAATTTTGATATAATAATTCAATATGAACCAATAAATTATTAAATATAATAATAGATTCTGGATACAACATTCAGCTCCAATCTCATTATACTGTTATGGCTTGCATGTCTCTATGCCTCCAGTATTTCAAATACCAGCTGGGTCACCCATGATGAACAGATTTCAGTTTTCAGTAGATCTTCCAGACTTATAAGAGATTAGGAATAAGGAAAAGGTGATTCACTTATGATGTATTAACCACTAAAAACTGTATGACCAGCAATACGGCATTGTTTGATACAATGCAAATTGATGAGCCACTCAGTTGGAAGACATTCAAAATGTAGTTTGGGAAGAGCTGTCTCCTCAAATAGAGTCAATTACAAAGACATGTGTCAGGCTGGGTTTTCCAGAAGAACAAATCCAGTGACTCATATATGTATAAGAAAGACCTTTACATCAAGAAGTAATCTTATATTAAGAGTGAATCCCACCAAAATACAACTCATATCCATAAATCCAATGTAAGCCAGGATCCTCTTCACACAGAAAGGTGAAACATGAGTCGGGAAGATGACAGTCAGTAAGTACAGGATTGTGTGGATCAAACTCAATGGAAACATAGTAGGAATCTGGTAGCTCTCAGGGTTAGGGAGTTCACATGGGACTGCCTCTGGAGGTAGGCAGAGTCCCAGCAAGCAGGAAGGCAAAGGAGCAGAGGAACAGAGTTCCAAGTTTCCCTCACTCTCATACAAAATGTTTCTGACATCAAGGAGATGTCATCAGGCTGTGACCCAATTAACAAGTTGGGCCCCATTCCTCCCCCTACCCCAAGTATGTCTAGTTGACCTAATCCATAACTATCACAACATGGTTGGAGCAATCAATGATGGGTCACAGGTCAAAATTAGAAGAAAGAGCTGTAAACACCCATTAATAACCAGAATGAGAACTGTGTGAAGTGTGAATTTAGGAATATCAGAACTTATCAAAAATTGGATGGAATGAATAAATATCTGTATCCTAGGCAATAGTGAGCTAAAGTGAATTGGTGTTTATCATTTTGAATTGAAAATTCATATGGCTTTCTATGCCAGGAAAAGCAAACTCAAGAGGAGTGGTATCACATTCATTATCAAAAAGAACATGTCAAGAGCTATCTTGATGTATCATGCTGTATGTGATAGTTAATATCTGTATGCTAGATGTCAGACAGAATTTAAAACTTGTTCTTGAACATAATATCTCTAAAAAGCATGATGAAGTAAAAGAGCTAAACTGAAACTTTCAAAAGGCTGGTTAAGATGAACAAGTCAAGCATTATATGTAATGTGCAAAAACAGAAGTGAAAAAATGGAAGAGCACCGTTCTCATTTTGGAAGAATACTTTCTAAGCTGAAAGAATTGAAGAAAATATTCAAGCCCCTAGTTGAAATATTGAAGGATTCTATGAGCAAAATATTGACTGAATGAAGCAGGAAGCTTCAAAAACTGATGGAAGAAATACACAGTGTCACTATATCAAAAATAATTTTAAACATTTAACCATTTCAAATGGTCACATATACCCAAGAACCCAATGCATTGAAGGAGAAGTTCAAGCTTCATGGAAGACATGAATAAAATCTGTGTCTGGAATAGGCAGAACACCAACTGAAATGTCTCGAAAGCAGATGAATCACTGGTTGCGCTCACTAATCTATGCCAAAGAATTTCGAAAGACAGGTACCTGATCAAATGACTGGAAAAAAGAACCCTTCTGTGCTAAATTCAAATAAATATAACCCAACAAAAAAGGAAATCACCAAATAATATCTTTCATATCACATGTAAGTAAAATGTTGCTAAAGATAATCCAAAATGATTACAACCACAGCACATAGACAGGAAACAGCCAAAAATTCAAGTCAGATTCTGAAGAGACTGTAGAAGGACGGATATGATTGCTGACATCAGATGAATCTTTTAACTGAAAGCATAGAATAACAGAGCGGAATTTATTTTTGTTGTATTGATGTTGACAAGGTATTATTAAATTTAAATGGCAAGTATGGACATTTTTGAGAAGAATTGGAATTGGTACTAGACCAAGAGACAATCATTAAATTTTAAACAGAATGAGGTATACTGCATAGTTTAAAATTAGGACATTTCTTCACCAAGATTGTATCATGGGGAGAGGGGAGTGGGGAGTGAGGGGAAAACTGAGGAGCTGATACCAAGGGCTCAAGTAGAAAGCAGGTGTTTTGAGAATGATGATGGCAACATATGTACAAATGTACTGGACACAAATGATGCATGGACAGATTGTGAAAAGAGTTGTATGAGCCCCTAATAAAATGATTTTTTAAATGTTGAGTTAGTTAATTATGCCAGCCTGGCCGATAATCACATGTGGTGCTGGTTGAAAGGCGGAGGGATAAATGGGTGGTGAAGCCTCGCCTTTCTAGTTCTCGGTTCTCTTGTTTTGTGATGGTTGTATCGGGTGCAGCTGCCTTAGCAGTTCCCTGCTTCAGCTTGCAAGATGGACTTCCTACAAGACATCCCCAAGGAGAAGCCACATGGACCTATCCCGATGCAGACCTGGGTGCTGAAGCAGCCGTGTGGAGACCCCTGCTAGTGCTGAGATGCTTGTTCGTTCACTGACTCAGCTTTCCTCCTGCAGTCGGCATCATTGCTTCTGTTTTGTGAGGTGGAGGACTTTGTGGACTGGTATTGGGTTAATGGGTTAATGTTGGACTTGTGGGCTTGGGCAGCATTGGGTTGGGATGTTCTCGTGATGCACCTTTTCTTTACATAAAACTCTCTTATACGTGAGTCGCCGTGGATTTGTTTCTCCAAAGTACCTAGACTAATACAAATGTTTAAAACAAAACAAAACAAAATTGTATCATTTCCCTCTACTTATTCAATCTGTATACTTAGCAAATAATCTGAAAATAGTGGTGTATACGAAGAAGGCAGAATCAGAATAGAAGGAAACCTCATGAACATCTTGCTCCATGCAGGTGACATGATCTTCTTGCTGAAAGTCAACAGGGCTTGAAGCACTTGCTACTAAAAATCAGACTACAGCTTTTAGGATTGTGTTAGACTGGGTTACCTAGAGAAGCAAAACCAGTGACGCGCGCGCACACACACACACACACACACACACACACACACACACACACCTTCATCA
Organism: Echinops telfairi; assembly: GCF_000313985.2. Taxonomy (NCBI): domain Eukaryota; kingdom Metazoa; phylum Chordata; class Mammalia; order Afrosoricida; family Tenrecidae; genus Echinops; species Echinops telfairi. Next base: position 22,443,569 of record NW_022103915.1, on the reverse strand, counting down.
TTATCACGTCCCCACACCCCCCAAATGTCAAGTAGGAGAAAGTAAGAGAGGGAGGATAAAGCAATGGACTAGACAGTGTTGTTTTTAACTTGAGTGAGATTTGGAATATAATAACCCACAACAGGGGAAAGAGAAATCAAGGTTTGAGTGAAGGGTAACTATTGGGGAGATTAGTAGTCAAAACCACTGAATGCAAAGTTGGTGCTCTGAAATGTGACCCCCCACCTGATGTCAAAAAGTTATGCAAACCAGTAAACAAAGCTAAAAATAAGTAAATGAATAAACAAATAAAAAGATCATAGATATGTAAGGCACCTAGTCACAAATTCTGAAAATTCTACAAATTTCAATCAGAAAAAAATGAAAAGAACATCAATCCCAGGAACATTCTGAATCATTTCTAAAAAAACAAACCTGAAGATAAAATCTTAGATGTGTTCAGGGAATCAATAAAACTGAGAACTGACTCCTCATAAGAAATGATGAATGCCAAGAAACAGTGGAAGAACATATTCATTGTGCTGAAGTGTAAAGAATCTGTCAATTTAAATCTCTATGCTCAGTGAAAAGTCCCTTCAAAAGTGGGAGTAAAACACACATTTTTAAGAAATATGCAAGAAATATGGAAAAGCTTTACCAATGAAACTCCAAACAAAAATTTAAAGGAAATTCTTCAGGCAGAATAAAAAACATATCATATGAAACATGGAAATGTGAGAGAAAATGAAGAAGATTCAAAATAGTTAATATGTAGCTGCTTTGGCATAAAATTTTCCTAAAGAAAGTGGACAGTAAAACACAATAGTAATTACAGTCTAGTAGTTTAAACATTGTTCTATAGACATTCTTAAATAAGTATTAAATATATCCTACACTTAAATTTCATAGTAATAATATGTAAAAGTTAGACTGGAACTAGAGACAAGTGGATTTGAAGTATTCTAAGGTACATCCCATGTCTGCTCCTTGGTAGAAGAACTAATTAAATATATAATGTAATAGACTAAGGCTACATGAAGAGAATTAAACTAAGTTTCTAGATTAACTTTTATTTATTCACATGGGTGAGCTCAAGCAATCTGAAACTTAACTAGAGCAAATGATTTCCCCATCAAATGGTTTCCCCACCCTACTGTTCTTTGATGCTGCCCATTTGGTTCAGACTCAGCGGACCCTATGTCCAATAGAAGAAAACATCTCTGAATCTTGTGCCATCCTTACAATTGTTCTTATGTTTGAGCCCATTGATGCACCCACTGTGTCAATCCATCTCTTGGAGGGCCTTCCTCAAAGTAATACCGTGCTTTTCAATGCTTTAAAAAAGGTTTTATGCAGCAAATTTACCTAGTGCAATTTGTTTCTTTCTTTACTGCTGCTTCCATGAGCATTGATCCAAGCATGACAAAGTCCTTGACAATCTCACTCCTTTCTCCATTTAACATGATGTTAACTATTGGTTGAGTTGTGAGGATTTGTTTTCTTAACGTTGACTCTAATCCATAGTGAAAGCTGCAATCCTTGACATTGATCAGCAAGTGCATGAAGTCCTTCTTGCCTGCAGCAAACAAAGTTATGTCCTCTGCATGTCGATGTTGTTAAAGTGCTTTCCTCCAGTCCTGAGGCTGCATCCTTCTTCATACAATCCAGCTTCCCTGATTATTTGCTAAGCATACAGACTGAATAAATATGAATGCTAAGCAAACATAAAGGTACCGGTTCCACATGAGCACAATGAAAACGAACACCTAACTTGCTGCCATTGAGTCAATTCTGACTCAAGACTGTAACTGTTGATGGAAATAGAAAGTTCAGTCTTTCTCCTGCGGAGCTTTGAGCTGCTGACCATGAAGATCACACGCCATTGCTTAGCCAGCACGCAGGTGTTCTGAAATTCCTTTTCCTATTCTTCTGAAGGCTATTCATAATTCATGACGATCTACACAGTCAAATCCTGCCACGCAGTCAGGAAAATACAAGTAAACCTCTTTGCAAACATCTTAGTAGCACAAGTAAACATTCTAGTAATCCTAGTGGCATTCAGAAGCACCCAGTGCATATAATTAAAGGGACAACTGTAACATAATGCACCAAGGTGTGTAACGATGATGTAGGAGTTGCTAATAAGAGACAATTGGGTTATCATTCAAATTAAGCTTGTTGGATTAAGGAACGTTTCCTCAAAGAGCAAATTTTACAGGTAGATATGATTTACTTAAGGGAAATATGAGCAGTTCATGAAAAACACAGAGTACATTTTAAAAGACTCAGAAATCATAATATAGTCAACAGAGTAAGACATTTTCAGACAGCGAACCCACCATTGGAAAACAATGCTTCTCATCTCCTTCAAAGATTGAAGGATAGACAATACAATATACATGCATGTTTCTGTTCTGATCATTGACAGAAACAGGATAGTTAAAGTGAGGAAAAAGCCTATACAGAAATACTCATTTGAAAATTTGAATCACAATCACATTCCAACTGAAGTTACTGCCAATGTTTTAATTAACTTTGTTTTGGGCCAACATTGAAAGTTTTATAAAGTGGCATTATGGGATGACAGAAATTATGTTCCATCGAAGAAATGCATGATCTTCAAGATATCGCACAGATACTAAATGCGTGGATTGACTATCAGATGGTTCCCAAATTAATACCCCTCAGAATAAACCTATGATTTCAGAATCAGAGCAGGCATATAGAGTGGGCATGTATTTGTGTTCAGAAAGGATCTGCAAGAAGGCTGTCAAAAGGGTTGACACATTTTATATACATTCAGATGTGTACGAGAGTTACTATGATTTTTTTTGTTGCTGATACTTACTAATACGTTTTTGTTTAATCCTAGCCCCTAGTGGATGTCAAATGTTATCTTCTTGTGGCAGTTTTCTTGATAAGTGAGTATGTTCTCACATATCATCAATCATTTGAATATTTTCATTTGTGAACATCCAGTGTAAGGCTTTTGTTCAGTTTTTGTTACATTTCTTCGTCCTTTATTTTTCCTTTCTTTTATGATATGTACGAGTTTCTCAAGTTGTTCTTCAAATGTATGATATAACTTATACATTCTCCAGTTGGTCATTGTGGCGGTAGGATTCAGAGTGAAGTGGTGGAGTCTAGCCTGTCAATCAGGTCATAGCTTGATGATCTCATATGGAGGCGCTAAGAAGATAAATAGCTCGCAGGAGGCAGGACACACTCCCTGAGAGACATCCCTGAGGAGAAGCCACATGGAGCTACTCTGATGCAGCCAGAGCCTTGGGAGAACAAAACCATCTGGAGACCCCTGCCAGTGCTGACATGCTTACAACACCATTGGATCCACAAGACTTCCCACCCACTGGCCTGTGATCTTCCTGCATTTGGCTTCATTGCATTGTTTCATGTGTCTAAAGAGGACTTTATAGATTGGTATTGGACATAGGGGCTAATATCAGACCTATCTACTTGATCTGGACCTGGCTGGGATGTTTTCTAAATATTCCATTGCTCTTGTATATAGAGCTCTCTCCTATACACATATGAGTCTCCCTGGATTTGTCTCTTTAGTCTACCCAGATTAACACAGTCATACAACATCTATTTTTAGTTCTAAGTATATTTTAATGGTTTTATTATGAAAGAAATAATTTTAGAACATTATATTTTCCTATTTAACAAATTCAAGGTCTTTCATAACCATAGTGAGAATAGAAATTATATTTTGAAAATAAATTTTGCATGTATTTTTACATGCATATGTGTCACTTTAAGGGCAATTATTCATTATTCCTATTCGTTTGATTGTTTGCCTTTGATTGACTCAATTTTTACTCCAGTTCTCCCCATGTTTAGAAATAGGCATCCTGTGACACTTCAGTGTCATTCTCAAAGTTTCAGTTCCCTGAAGACGGGGACATTTCCTTTCATAATAATTTCACAAAAGTTTTGGCCCGAGATGATCGGAAGTCTCCATTTATCCAAAGGGAGAGGTGCCGTAATTGGCTTAGGTTTGGGTCATATGCAGACCCCAGGTGTCTTTGTTATGGTCAATCCCACTGTTAGGAATTGAAAAGAAACAATGAAATCTTAACTTTTGTTCCAAGGAATATGATTTCATTTTGATATATAGTTTTTTCTTTGCAGATATTATTACATAAACTCATGAAGTCATTGAAACTTTTGCCAAGGACTATAGTAAAGGTTTTTGATCTATTAACATTATTTAGCAAAATATTTATATAATTCCCTGTTGCTATTAATGCTATATTTGTACTGTGACCTAAATAAAGAACTTAAGTCTGCGCTGATAATAATGTGTAATTTGGCACCCTTCACATATGTAATATTCACTTGAAAGGAGAGCAAAAATATACCAATAGCTCACAAGCTATATGAAAAAAGTGATAATTTAACTTAAATAAAACCAAAACAATGTCAGGTCAAACAGGTGTTCTGCCCCCCAAATTAACTTACGACAAGCATTTCTATACATTTTTAGCTACTTTTGTTAATTGGTATATTTGAAGATTGCAGTAGGGATGTGATCATGTGAAAATCTGCAAGGGCATATAAAACAAAAGTAACGAGGTGGCTGGGACAGAGCACAGGCCTATCATAATTCACAAAGGGCAGGATGATAAATTATCGAAGCAGATGGTTCTAGGGGGTCCAATTCTTATAGTTACTTGTTTCCCCTCTAGCACAAAGCTCTCATTGCCGCACAAAGGAACGCTGCTCTTGATGAGAAAATTGGAGTCAGGAGAATTAAGTCCAATCTTATACCTTGTCTTTGCAATAAGTTTAAAGGACATATGTCTTTCAAATAAGACTGTTAGAGTTGATGTTGGTAACAAAAGGTCAATAAATAGATTAATGATGAAAAGAAGAGGCTGCCATAGATGAAGGGTAAAATCCTACTGTGGCCTAACTCTTTTTTTTTTTTCTTCACAAAACTGAATTGAAAGTGAAGTATCTTTAGAGGAATTTAAATTAGCAAGTCCTGGAAATGTGAATGGCTTCCAGTTGTATGTTTTTAAAGTTTTTAATCTAACAGAGAAATCTTTTAAAACTTTCTGGGAAATATTGATCACCTTTATACATTTCTCTCTGTTACCTGTCGAGCTGAGAACGAATTTGAGAAATACATTTTAGCTGTTGCTTTTGACATCCCTCATCTAAGAGGTGACTTGTAATTTTTGAAAATCATGAGACTATTTTAAACAGATTCATTCATGTTTCAAGCAGGACCTTTCAGGAACTGGCTTGGGATCACATGTGACTTTCTCCCGGCACAAAGGGAAAGCAATAATCCGACCCCCAACTGCTCTGGATGATATGAGACAGAAGCCAGACATGCCTCCGCCCTCCAATTGTCTTTATTCTCTTCTAATATTCTCTTCTAACACCAACTGTACAGCCTACGCACTCTAATTCTCTCCTGGGTTCAATAATCCATTGCAATGCACATATAGAACTCACAATCAGAGGGTTTATTAGGGAAGGTAACAGGGGATGCATCAGGATCAAAAAGAACTAAGGAGATCGTTCACTTCTGTGCAGCATGCTTTCTTCTCAGCTGTGCCTGAGAAGGCATATCTCTGTGGTTTGGGTCTCTGTTCGATGTGATAGTCACCAGTGTCCCAGCCATTTTGGCCTCTCTGCTGCTTACATAAGTGTTATAAGCTTCTTTTAACACTGACAAATGCCCAAAGTGCACCCCATTCTGCAAGCCAGTCTCCTCTCAGGAGGCATGCAACTCTGTTTCATGGACTGAGAAGTCAACAAGTCAAATTCATGCTGCAACCTTGGATGCCTCTGCTGTTTTTGTCGCTCACTTACCCTCCAGGCCATTGAGTTGATGACCACTCAAAGCAACCAAGCAGGACAAGGTGGAACGCCCCCTGGGAGTTTCTCAGACTGTAACTCTTTATGGAAATAGAAAGCCCTGCCTCTCTCATTTCATGTAAGGATTACATAGGGACTCAGTTTGCAACTCTTCTTTCTCAATGGTTATGGAATTCTCTGTTCCTGCTTCTGAGACAGCTCAGTCTGTCCCCAGCAGAATGGTAAAACTAACCAATTGTTGAGTTAGGATCGTCTACACTTGATCGACATGTTCTTACCCAGTCCTTTAACAGAAATGACAAAGACTATGGATAAAAGGTCCATGCCAAAGAATTTCACCTCAATCTCCAACATTATTTGAACAGAGATACTAACGATGCTGTTTTGAAGTGATCTGCTTAGAGTTCTGCTCCCCTTCTGTATGAAGAACTCCTTAAACAAAGAGACCACTGGCTATTCAGCGCTGCATCTCCAGCATCTCGCAGAGTGCATGACTCCAGGTGGGGTTCGGTAAAGGGTTCCCAAAGAAATAAACTATTGAGGAGATCTACAAGTTCTGCTTGAGAGAGGAATATGGTAAATCAGCTTATTACTTCTAATTGATCAAGAAATACTTAACAATATGCATTTCAGAAATCTGCTGTATTAGTAGGCACTAATAGAAGCAGGAGTAGAAAAGACTGCAGATGAAACAGAACAGGCAGCATCAGAAGAAAAAGAGAGGGCTTGAGGTCAGTATCTATTCATTCAGATTTCGTTCTGCTCAATACATACAATCAAATGCTCTGGTTTTGGAATGTGCCTTTGGGAGGTAGGTTTAAGCTGTTTTTACCAGATTACCAGTTGTCATCCTGTTGATTCTGAACAATGGCAACGACACATGTTTAAAGGTAGATCTGTTCTCCCTGAGTTTTCAATGGCTGATGTTTCAGAAGTAGATTTCTAGGTCTCTTTTATGAGACACCTCTGGGTGGACTTACCCCGCCAACTTTGCACTGGCATCGGAAAGCTTCCATCCAGGGAGAACAAGTACATGCTCCATCCAGGGAACATGTACTCAGCCAGGCAATTCTCAAAGAACATACATTACAGTGGGAGAAGATAAATCAGTAACTAAAGCCAGGATATCAAAAACACGCAAGCAAATTAGGTGCTGATCAATTCTAAATTGTATGAAGGGCACACGAGAGGCTGAAGTGGGGTAGCAGTATCATATCTAGAATGATATTATCACTGAGAGGAGGTATTTTGTGACGACGAGTAAATGACCACATGAAAATATGAAGAAAGAGATTTTGAAACAGGAGGAACAGCTATGCAAGCACCTGACAATGATATAAACTTCCTATGTTTGAGGCAGAAATACTACGATGCTCGATGGCATTCGTTTCACAGGAGTGCAGAGATATCAAGCTGAAGGGAGAAAAACACAGTCAGTTCTGAAGAGTCTTCAAAGGAAAGGCCATTCTTACAGGAATACTTGTTGTTAGTTTCCGTCAAGCCAGTTTCAACCTACAGCCACTCCTGTACAACAGAATGGAACACTGCGCAGCCACGCATCATCCTCACAAGTGTTGCTATATTTGAATCCGTCATTGCAATCAATCCATTTTGTTCAAGGTTGCCTTATTTTTCGCTGCATGATGTCCTTATCAAGCATAATGTCCTTCTTCAGAGACTGACCTCTCCTGCCAACATGCCCACAGTATGTGAGATAACGTCTTGCCATCCTTGCTGCTAAGGGACCCTCTAGCTGTCCTTCTGGCTCCCCTGAAGGCATTAGTCCAAAACAGGACTCCAAGAATTGATGGGATGCTAATTGAAATATTTCAGAGATTTGTTGAAGCACTGGATTCACCCACTTGTCTATACTAAGAAATTTGGATGACAGCCACCTGGCCCCTGTAACCACTCCAAAGACAGGTGACCCCACAGAACGCACACATTATAGAGCAAGATCATTGATAACACATGCAAGTAAAATTTTGCTGAAGACCTTTTGGAGATATTTTTGCAGGTGCAAACTTTAAACTGTTAAAAAAGTTTAAAATACATCTTGTGTTTGGTAGGTATGTACTGAGCAAGTCCCCCAAATGACTAATTGATGACCCATCTCATAAGTTGAGTCCCTCTACTTCTCCCCAAGCCTCATTCCATGATCCACACTCAGCCTGAGGCTCTTTCATCAGCAATCTCCTCTGATCTTAATGTGATTGGTTTGTGCCTTTGCCATATCAGGTGAGAAATATGTTGACTAGAACTTTCCATTTGGGTAATGGAGAAACTTGTATATTTTTGAAAAAAGAAAATAATATAATGATTTAAACTTTCAAAAGATTTTAATGAAAATACTCTGTCTCTCTAGGAGGGACCAGGAATGGGGGGATGGAGGGTGGGGATTTAGGCAAATGCAGTTTATTTGTAGGAAAGAAATGGTGATTTAGATTAGAATTGAAACAAATGAGATGAATGGTTAGGTTCGAGGTATAATTGCTAGGTAAGCTTGTTTTATTTCATTTTCTTTCTTTCTTTCCTTGCTTTTAAAAATCACTTTATTGGGGGTTTGTACAACTCTTATCACAATCCTGAAATTTGAGTGAAAGAATGGAACCAAGAGTGAATCTTCACAAATAGATCTGAGAAAAAGTATTTAGTAAGACATTTTACTAATGTTGAATAAGGCATGGGGGATTAGGCACTGATTTTTTTAAGAACTAGGAATCAATAGTTCCCTTTAACCAAGTTAGGTTTAAAATATGAATTATAGATAGAATTGGAGATGTAGATTTGGAGTTTGAGTATATAGGGATAGTTCTAAATAGTAAGCATGGCACTTAGATTTTTTTGTAAACTTCTACCTGGATGAAAGTGTAGGACTTGAATCCAACCTGTCAATCCGTTTACAACCTGATTATGCCTCAGTTGGGCTGTGCCCATTTTTTAGAAGAGAGACACTGGGGACCTCTCTCTCCTGTTCCTTCCTGTTTGGGTTCTGTGTCTGTCTCCAGGGACAGCTCCTTGTGGGCCATCAACACTGGGAACTGGCAATGCCCTGCTGTGCCCTCACTAACCTTGGGTCCAGGCAACTGTGCACTTGCCAGCCTGTGATCTCCCTGTTTCTCACTTCACCTCTCTGTGTCATAACTCACAGGTACATGATCCTGAAGAGGTTCGGGGCTGGCATCTTTCCCATGGACATCAGTTGGGCTGGGCTGGGATGCCTTGATGTACAATTACTTCTTGATATAGAGTTCTTTCTTATGCTTAGATTAGTGTCACTGGTTTTATTCTCTAGACAACTTTATCTTTATCAATTCTGAACATAGATAAGATTAAAGGAAACGAAAGCCAAAGAGTAGTCCCTGATAAAGTCTACTCTTTAAAGGTAGTAGAAAATAAATAGACAGTATTGAACTAACAGTCAGGTAGGTGCAGAACTCAGTAGGTGGCATTTGGAACAACAGCAAACGAAATAAAGATGAAAATATTTTGACTTTGAGAGTGATATTTCTCAAAATTACCTGCACTTCTGAATTATAGCAATAAAACCACCTCTACATAGCATTCTCTGGGAACATGACCACTCACTTAGAAACCATATTTCCTAGTCACCCTACTATCCAAAAGTGTTGAGATATCTAATATCTCAACACAGAGCTAATTGTTGGCTAATGAGGTGTGACCACAAATGATGTGTGAAATGTCAGGTCAAATATTTTAAAGGAAAGCTTTTGTTCTTTGCAGTCTCTCATTTTCTTCACTTGCTGGCAAAAGGTGACAACTGGACGGCTGCCTTGGGCCCAGAGGTGAGCTATTTTTATTGAGAATAACTGCAGCATGACACCAACCCAGAGATGCTAATTTCCAGACTGTCAAATAGCAGAAAGGAACATTTATCCATTATGTGTCTCTGTGGTTTGGGTCTCTTTGTTCGATGTGAGAAACTATGTACTAGTTTGAAGATGAGGCTGTGTTGTCAGGATTTACAAGAGAATTGATAGGGGAACATGACCTTGAAGAAGCACTTCCGTGCACAGCTACTGACTACACATGATGCTACAAGGAAATGCTCTAATTGCTTGGGTTGCAATGGTGAACAACACAGATAAGAATGCCTGACCCCATTTAATTCATAGCATAAGAAAAAAATCAATTTCTAAGGTTAGCCTATCTCACCAATCCTCCATTTGCATTGACTGCTGCTGCTTGCTGTCAATAAAGGGGTCTAACCCATAACTCAGAATCAATCGGATGTCAATGGTTAATGAGTAAGCTACCGTCTCCCATTCCTGACAGATTATAATTGAACAGAATCTATTTTGTAAAAAAATCATCATTCTGGTTAAGAACATGTGATTATATTTTTCTCCTATAAACACCTTTTCTTTTTCACACTATAATTGTATTTCACATTCTTGTGTAAACGACTAGATTGCATATACCCAGTATGGACTTGTGTTATATATTTTTCCCAAGTGCACATAGGACATGTTTAATAAACTTTGTAATACAAATTATGCCATTCAACATATTTTATTCTCTGTTCATACATTTAATTATAAAATAATTTTGTGACTTAAGTGAGGATGCCTTAGACCTGATACTCAAGAATATACCATTCAGAGGACACATGGAGAAGGAAGAAAAATTAAAGTAAAAGTTGGCTTTATATTTCTCTTAACTGTTTATCTCACTTATATTTTAATATAGCTACTTTATATGTTTTAATTTCCTTACCAGAATACTGTCACTGCTAAGTAGTTAACATCTCAACAGCAGAGACCAATGCTGAGCCCATGATATGGCAAAACTGCTTTAGAATATGAACTGACCAATGGACAGTTTCTTGGACAATGGTACATCCGAAGGCTCATAGTGTGTTGGATTTGCTGGTACAAAACCCTATATGCAAGCCATCAAGCCATAACTCATGGACTGACTTCATATCAATAAAGGAACAAAAATGATACATAACAATGGCATCAACTAGTCATATCATGTACTACACCTTCAAGAAGCTGCCTATCTAATAGATGATCAGGCAATGTATTTAAGCTATAGTTAAAGCTCCCTAATGAAGACAGTATTTTTCATGAATTCATGAGGCTACATCTTGAATCAATGAGCTTTTCCCCAGTAGGAAGAATACATGGCTGTTGCTTGGATTTACATTATATTATTAGAGTTTACATGGAATGACTAAATAAGTTCCTAATTATCAGAAAAGGAAAAACTAAAATTATTGCAAAAGAGAAAACTTAATTCTGAGATACATTTATTTTGAAAGAATTAAAACATGGACATTGTAAATTCCTTAACAATCAATCATATCCATAGAACTCTGCTATAAATTCTGAATCAGCTTAATATTTTATTACTTGGTTTACAGAGAAAGGTAACATATTAAATTTAAAAAGTGAGTCAAATTTTCACACAAATTCACAAATAAGATTTAATTTATATTTTAATCCCCAAATAATATTAATCCCTTCATCTCAAATCTTTACTTAGTTGTATTGTAATAGCTATAGCAAAATAGTCTGTGTGGTATAAAACATTTATGAAGTGAAAATTTTCCACATACAAGATATGTCAATTTTCTAAGAACAAAGAAATTCCTATTTAGCATGGCTGCTTTTTAATGAAACTTTAGAAATTTTCTTCTTGACTCAAGTCTAGTACCATGTTTTTTATCCATGCAAAGCAACAACTCTAAGCTTCAATAGACACATTATAGACAACTGATCTTCCACAAGGGCCCAAAAAGCATCAAGTGGGAGGTGGATGCCCTCTTTAACAAGTGGTGCAGGAAGCAATAAATATCCATCTGTAGAAAAATGAAACAAGATGTGTACTTCAACCCATGCACAAGAACAAACTCAACGTGCATCACCGACCTAGAAGCAAAACCCCAAACTATCAGGGCCATCAACAAATGAATTTGAACTAACGTAAGAACCTTGCCTCATGGAACACACAGGCTACTGAATAGGGAAGGGTATACACGCAGGTGAACCTAAAATCAACAAGTGGGATATACTGAGGATAAAATACCTGTGTGCATTGAAAGACTTCACTGAGAGGGTAGTAAGAGAACCCACAGATTGGGAGAGGATTTTTAGCAATGACACAACAGACAAAGGACTGATTATGAAAATCTACAATACTCTCCTAGCCTGCAAAAAGAAGAAAGCAGTTAACCCCTGAGGAAGTGGGCAAAAGACCTGAAAAGAAATTTCATAAGGAAGGAGTCCCGAATGGCCAATAAGCATATGAGAAAATGCTTATGATCATTTGTCATCAGAGAAATGCAAATTAAAACAACCATGAGATATCATCTAACACCCTTGAGGCTAGCCCAAATCAGAAAATCAGAAAGCAACAAATGTTGGAGGGGCTGTGGTGAGATAGGAACTCTCCTCCACTGCTGGTGGTCTGTAGATGCCCAGAGCCTCTGTGGAAAGTGGTCTGGCGATATTTAAAGCAAATGGAAATTGAGCTACCTTACAACCCAGCTGTCCCTCTATCGGGTATATACCCAGAAGAGGTAAGAAATAAACCACAACCAGTCGTCTGCACTCCAATGTTTATTATTCCATTTGTAGATGAGTGCATTAGTAAACTCTGGCACATACACACAATGGAACATCACTAAAAAGCACTGATGATCACATGAAACACGTTGCTTCATGGTAAGAGTTAGAGGAAATTATGCTAAGTGAAGTTAGCTAATCACAGAAGGACAAGTCCAACACCAGCCCTCTGAGGTAAGTACAATCAGCACAGTAGGTATAGAAGAAAGCTACTATAGGGGGTTGAGGTACAGACAGTCAGGAGGAGGTCGGACCAAACCCAAGGAGGTACATGTTATTCCAACACAAGTAAGGGGCAATGTGGGGAATGGGGAGGAAGAAAAGGGGGCGGAGGGAGAAGATGGCATGAGGGGAGCAGGGCACCAACCCATCCAGGGGGAAAGCATTGGTTATGTTTCCACATAATTGGGAGAGTGCATGCACACCCCAACACAGCACACTAAACCTTGAGGGCAACGTAGCCACGTGGAGAAATGCATGAAAATATTGGGCTACAGGGTCGACTCCAATCAGAGCCAAACTGACCCCTCCCTAGGATCATGCACTGCAGAGGACAACACTGAGCCTACAGGTAGTGGTGAGGGGCTGGCATGCCACGCCCACACGGAAGCAAACCAAGAAGGAAAAAGAGAAAGGGCTGGTCTAGACCCCATATCGACACACCAAGTCTGGAGGAAGAACTCCCTGTAGGCACTGAGAGGCAAAGAGAGTACTTTTGGGCCAACAAAAGCTTCAAGACATGTTGTCCCCTGACTGGAGCATACCACAATAGAGGACAATACTGGGGACATGGGACAGGGAGTCAATCCATTCTGAATCCCCCCCACCCTCCCAGCAGAGGGGCAAAACAAGAAGGGGACATAACAAAACAGCAATGGGAGTAAAGAAAAGACAGAAAGCCACTCAAGAGTCCCAAAAATAGACTTCGGGCTAAGAGGGGCTGTGCTCAGAATTCCCCAGGACCAGTGGGAAGATAGTCATAAAGGTCAGCAGACAGACCTGGAATCATGCATGTTTTTGTTTTTTTTTTAAACTTTTGTTTTCTTTCTGGTTCATGTCTGTCATTGTTGGGTTCCCTGCTTACATAAGATAGGCATGGGAAACAAGCTCAAGGAAAAGCAACAGGACCAACGGTCCCGGAGATGCTGGGGGGAGAAGGAGGTGGAGGAAGGGTGTGGTGAGCAAACAACACCATAGATGGGGAACAAATAGGGAATTAAATCAACAACAAGGACATAGAGATCCTGGGGTTATTGGAGCAACAGCAACCTAGCTGAGAGGAATTACTAAGAGGTGGAAGTAGGGCGAGGGTGATATTGGGGCAGGAGGAAGGTGAAAGGAAACAAAGGAGCAATCTAGGAAGCAAAGATGTGGATAGAGGTATAAGCATAGGCATGTACATATGTTAATACATTAATTTATAACAATAGAAATATCGGCACATGTACATATATTTATATGGCAATACACTAAGGTTGTGGATGGACTTGGGGCCTCTGCTCATGCCTTCCCTCAATACAAGAACACTTTGTTCTAAAAACCTGCCATTCTGTGATGCTCACCTTCCTGACATGATCGCTGAAGATAAATGGGTGCATAAGCAAATGTGGTGAAGAAAGCAGATGGTACCCAGCTATCAAAAGATATAGCATCTGGGGTCTTTAGGGTTTGAAGTTAAACAAGTGGCCACCTATCAGAGAAGCAAGAAACCCACATGGAAGAAGCACACCAGCTTGAAGACTCACAACAGTCAGACAAACAAACAAACAAATAAACAGAAACCATATTATTGAGAACAAGGGGTGTCAGAGCAGAGAACCAAAGACCATCTATAGACAATGGGATATCCCTTCACAGAGGGTTCACAGGGAAGGTATGAGTCAAGCAGGGTGCACTTAAGCACCCATGACACTCATAATACTCCTCTGGTTCCCAAAGGCTTCCTCACCTACCACTATCATGACCCCAGTACTGCCGTTCACTGCAACTAGACCAGAGAGTATGCACAGGTATGGATAAGACATAAAAGCTCAGGACACATGGAATCCAGGAACAGGAATGGGAATACCAAGACCAGAAGGGCAAGGGAAAGGTGGGGAGCAGAAGGGAGGAAGGGGGAACCGATCATGATGATGGACACATATCTGTAACCCCCATCCCAGGGGGACAAACAACAGAAACCATGGGTGAAGGGAGACAGCAGTTGTTGTAATGTATGAAAATAATAATTTATAATTTAGCAAGGGGCCACGAGGTGGGGGAGTGGGGTTAGAGGAGCTGACATCAAGGGCTCAATAGAAAATAAATGTCTAAAAAATAATGATGGCAACATATGTACAAGTGTGCTTCATATAATTGATGTATGGCTTGTTACAAGAGCTGTAAAAGGCCTCAATAAAATGTTTTTTAAATATTAAAAAATATATATGCATATAAAAAGTTAAAGTTATGTTTGAAACCAATGGTTTTTGCATTCAGTCTGGCAAGCTCATGCAAATCCAATCATAAAACAAGTTGGCATGCACATCCTTTGAATGGCAAGTGCAAAGGAAGAGCCACTTTTTCTTTAAACTACCTGTAAAGAGTTTTCAGTAAAGGACATTGGAGGGGCCCATAGCGAAACTTCTCTTGCTTCACTATTGCCATGAAGCAGAGGTCAGGCATATTTCTTTATATAGTCTGACATCAACTGTCCTTCCACAATTCGGTGCTGGGTTTAATCATGTGTTGGAATGGCCACAGAGAAATCACAGACAAAATTCACAATTATGGATCTTATAAGGGAAGTTAATAGCTACTACAAGTCAAAACTCAAACTCCATAGGAGTGACCACGTAGGAGAGGGTAGAACACCCTCTATGAGTTTCCCAGACTGTAACTTGTTATGGGATTAAAAAGCCCCGTCTTTCTCTCACAGAGTGACTGGTGGTTTTTCACCGCTGACCTCCTGGTGAACAGCCCAGTGTGTAATTACTACACCACCAGTGCTCCTTACCTCAAATCTGCATCAGGAAATAGTAAGGATACAGTCCTTGCCGCAACCAGCAACCAAGTCTTCTCAGTGAGGTGATCCTGTCGCCTCTGCCTCTGTGAACCAGGAAGCCTGCCTATCAGTGCCATAGTGTTGGCCCTCCTCATCTTTTCTGTCTCATGGTTTCCTTATCATGGCCTGGATCTTTTTGTTCTGCGTCATAGGCCTGTGTCACCATCTCTTGTGCCTCAGGTCTCAGCTTCTGTCACTTCAGAAGATCTCAAACATGTTCTTTCAATGATTCTGGAAATTTTCCTCAATGTTCCTGCTTTAAAGATGAGTCATCCTTATAGCCAGTTCAGTAGTAATGATTGTTGACCAATCCCTCGATTATCAGTGCTACACATGCCCTATTCGCATAGTCTCGCCCGACCATTTGATGGACGTTACAGAGACGTGGAGAGAAGAGCTATGTTAAGAAATTCCACTCCATCACAGAGGTTTACAGGCAAAGGATTCTCCAATCCCTGACTAAAGTTACAGTATAGAAAGGGGGAAGCACACCAGCCTACCCCGACAGGAATACTGAAGACAAAGCGGGTACATAAGCAAATGCGATGAAGAACACTGATGGTGCCAAGCTGTCAAATTACA
>NW_022103915.1:22388066-22427419 GCF_000313985.2 Echinops telfairi | reverse complement strand
CTGAGAAATAACAAAGCCCACATGGAAGAAGCACATCAGCCTGTAAGATGACAAGGTGGTGAATGGATCAGGTATCAGGCATCAAAGACCCCCCCAAAAAATCATAACATTGTGAATGAGGGGAAGTGCAGAGTGGGGACCCATGGGCCCATCCAGGAGAAATTGTACATCCCCTTGCAGAAGGACTGCGGGGAGGGGAGGAGCCAATCAGAATGCAGTGTAGCAATGAAGAAATATGCAATTTTCCTCTAGTTCTTAAATGCTTCCTCCACTCCACTACCATGATCCCAATTCTACCTTACATATCCGGCTGGACCTGAGAATGGACACTGGCACAGATAGGAACTGGAAATATAGTGAACCCAGGACAGATGAACCCCCCAGGACCAGTGGAGAGTGTGGCGATATCCGGAGGGTGGAGGGAAGGTGAGGGAGAAAGGGGGAACAGATGACAAGGTCTACATATGGCCTCCTCCCTGGGGACGGACAGCGGGGAAGTGGGTGAGGGAGACGTCAGATGTGGTAAGATATGATAAAATAATAATAATTTATAAATTATCAAGGTTTCAGGGGGCAGGGGGAGTGGGGAGGGAGGGGGAAAATGGGGAGCTGACACCAGGGGCTCAAGTGGAAAGTGGGTGTTGTGAGAATGATGAAGTCAACATATGTACTAATGTGCTGGACACAAGTGATGCATGTATGGATTGTGATGAGTTGTATGAGCCCCTAATAAAATGATTACTTAAAAAAAAAGAAAGGGGCTACGCAAAGATAAAATACACATTATGATTAATACTTTTATGCCAATAGATTTATCTGTCTTGTTAGCTGACAAAATGTTGTTTATTTGATTCTTTTATTCCTTTACACTTTTTTGTTTTGTTTTCTATTTCCACTACAAAATAACTTCTCAGCAAGTATCAGCTTTCACAAATGCACATAGATTCTGTAGGTTCTAAATTCACTCTCTTATCCCAAATTTAGTAGTCTTGTCATGATCATAAAATGATCAGATTATTAAAGTTATAAATACAGACAGACATAAGACACATGGGATATTTGAGCTCTTGTGAAAGTAAAGAGTTCATCTAGTCAAGGGTTTGGCAAACTTTTAAGATGGAGGAGCCAATCCTGTCCCTCATAACAATTTAGAAATTAGCCAAGAGTCATAAATGTACTATTAAAACAAATAAAATCAACATTTTCTGAGTAATATCCTTAATTGTTTTTTAGTGTTACTTGTGAGCCACGTATACATACCACAGAGTCACAGACAGCATTTGAGCCACAGTTTGCGCTCCCCGGATGTAATCAGTTGATGGTGTCCGCAATCACTGAGCCAGCTCCTGACTCTATGCACAACTCCAGGGTTTTCATCTGCTGGCTGTTTAGAAATAGATCTCCAGTCCTTATTCCCTAGACTGATTAGTCTGGAAGCCACATTTCACCAGGTTAGCACCAAAGCAACATGGAACTTTCCATTGCAAGATGGGCTGTGACTGTGCATGAGGTTGGTGGCTAAGGATCGAACCTAGGTCTCCAAAATGGAATGTAAAGAGGCTTCGGGAAAATGCCATGTCAGCTAGCCTGTGCATCTGAAAACTTCAGCTAGGTGACAGTAGGCAGGCATTGAAATAAGGTGTGGCAGCACAGTAACAGGCTGAAGAGGAAAAATTCTTCCTCAAAGTAAACATTAAAAAAACACAAAAAACCCTACTATTTCTGCAGATCTTAGTCAGCAGAGCATACAGACTGCTAGTCTATAAACCTTTGATTTATTTCATTTTCTCTTTGGATTCCTTTCAACAATGATTCCGAAAATCAGAGAGTAGGGAACTCAAGAGAAATGAGTTCAGAAGTGAAGTGACAATCTCTTGCCACACAATCCGGAGCTTTTTTCTCGTTAAGACGGCTGCCTTTGGAATCAAGGATCATTGGCTGTCAATGATCATTGGCTCTCCTCAGCTGTTGTTCATAGGTGTTCTGGTCAGTCCTGACTCTTAACAACCATCTCTACAGAAGAATGAAACACTGCCAAGTTCATCACCAGCTACATAAATGTTGCAGTCACCGTGTGACTGGAAGGTCTTTCTTTTTCACTCTACCAAACATAATATCCTTGACCAGCGACTGGCCAACGGGGCACTCCCAAATTCCATTGGAAATCGAACAATTATGCTCAAATGCAAATAAGAGTATTAACTTCTCTTCACCGTACCACTAAACAATGTACTCTCTCCTAGACATAATTGGCTACCCAATTGTGAGGCAAACATGGTATATGATGTCAGAAAGAAATTCTGTGTGTTTATTTCACTGGAGAAAAATAATTTCTGTTTGAGCAATTTTCTTAAGTTTCCCATGTGGTGGTATTTTTAGTTTCTAAGCCAAGCATGTCGATGCACAAGAAAAGAAAGCAATTTACAGCTCTGCAAAGATATACAGCTTCTTCCACTTCATTTGTGTTTCATCTTGATTATCAACACATTTGTCATCCCCCCCGTAATTTATTCATTATTTTTACCAGAGGAATATGAAGGAGAAAAGAAGATAAGTGCACTTGTCAAAATGTGAAACAGATGCGCTAACAATGATTGGAGACAATTAATGTTCTCAGGAAGAAGCAACAGGCTGGGTTTGTGTTTAGCTTCTGATTTTTATGGCAAACAGATTTAGGGAAAATGCAAATGTGAAATAAAGGTTTTTATTTCCGAGCAAGGAAGAAAACGTGCTCTCTGAAGACATTGCTGCACGTGTTTCAATGAAGTGATCATTTAAATCTTTTCACCAAAATTATTAAAAGTAGTGGGGGGAAAACATAAACTGAGCAACTCTGAAATGTGATTCAATGGCTTTTCCTCTGAATCACCAAATTGTAAATGCCCTCCTATGGCAACGCCGACAGGAGAGTAGATTAGGAACTAGGATGCAGACAAACGTCTGCGTCTGATTACTCTTTGGATCCACTTGGTCATAGTGAAGTCGACAGTGAACCTAGTGGCCCACAGTGAAGTATGAGGGACTCACCGTAGCAAGGCTTTTAGTCCTGTTTGTGTGGCAAGGAACTTTCAGTACCGTGACCACCTTGACCCCCCAAAAATATGTTCCCCAATTCCACCCATTTATCTATTCTTATTATTCTAGGCTTGGTCATTCCTTAAACTCATTTTTATTGTTTTACCAAAATTTGATCATTTCTAGCCTTACAGCTCATTTATTTTAGCCACAAACTCTAACACTTCCAGTCTAAAAATTTTCCAACAATGTATAATTCATTGGGGGTTTTATTTATTTAATTATTTACCATGTATAATTCATCATTGCTGTCACCAAGACTCTTTAAGACTCTTGGAAGGATCACACTACCCTAGACTCTAATCGGAAATCTATAGTGTGTGGCCCTGTTAGCTCTCTTCCACCATTTTGTCATTTATTTTCACTTAGTATATGTTCTCCAGGTCCGTCTATGCTGCATGATGTTCTCATTATTTTTAAGTGATGTAAAGTATTTCAATGTATGGATGTACCAGTTTCTTTATCCAGTCTTCTACGAATGGGCATTTGGGTTGTTTCTGTCTTGTTGTTATTGTGAGCTGCACTGAACATGGGTGTGTGTGCATATGTCTGTTGGAGTTAAGACTCATTTCTTTGGGATGTATACTCAGAAGAGGAATTTCTGGATCTTGGGAGTTTTGTTTATAGTACTGATGATCAAAGATGTTACTTTGAGAACTAAAATGTGCCTGGTCTAAGCCATGACATTCTTTGTAGCACCAGATGCATGTGACAGTTGGACATTGCATAAGGATGAACATAAAAGAATAGATGAATTTGAACTGTGGTGCTGTACCATGGACTGCTAAAAGGACAAACTCATCTGTATTAGAAGAAGACCAGAGTGATCCTTAGAGGCAAGGATGGCAAGACTACATCTTACATACTGTGGACACATTGTCAGGGGGACCAGTTTCTGGGGAAGGACTCATGCTTGATATAATGGAGGGGCAGGAAAGAAGAGAGAGCCACCCACCCCCCACCCCCAATGAGATGGATGATCACAATGGGTTTAGGCATAAAAACAATTGTGAGGACTATACAGTGTTTTTTCTGTTGTGCACAGGGTTGCTATGGGTCAGAGATACTGCATGGCACCTAACAGCAACAATAGCAATATGAGTTTTCTATATCCAGTTATTTGAGGCAGCACCATATAACTTTCCATACTGCTTGCATATATTTATAGTCATACCAGCAGAGCATGAGGGGTTCCAATCTCTCCCCTGCCTCTCCGGGGTTTGTTATTTTCTGTTTTATTGAACTAGGCTGTCACTGCTAATGTAAGGTTTCGTGTCATTGTTGCTCTGATTGAAACAGCCAAAAGAATTCACCATGAAATAGTACTCTCTAATTTTATGAAACTTTATTTTCCTACTCCTGGAGAAAGCTATTTATTCTCTTTAAATAATAAAGCCTATTTGGTAAGCTGATTTCATTGAGTTAAAAGGCATACTCTAATGTGGGTGCCCTTCTATTTTTCACTTTCTGACCTTCTCTTGCACCCACATATTTAATTTCCCCTGCTATCATCGTATAAGAAAAATCCCTACATAATCTAAAAATAAAGTCTGTTCCTTCTTGGCTAACTTTCCTCAGCCTAATTTTCAATGATTTTGCTTCCACAGTAATCTGCTTTCTTGGGCTTTCGCCATCTCTGTCTCCTGAATCTAGACAGCATTCAGCACAGGGAGCTGGGTAAAAGACGCGTTGGACTTTTTGCTCTTGCTTCTTAGTGGGAGTGAGGTCTCCCTGTCCATCTCTGGGATGGCTAAGTTTAAGTCCAGCAGGAAAGCAACATTGATCAATTTTTTAATTAAAGTTACACACACCTTATTGGCAAAATCTCACATCAAAAAGTGTGCCATACACTTCCGGTACAATACCCTTCCCTTAGGTAGGAGATACAAAACCACGGAGATACAAGTCATTTAAAAGTGATGCATTGTACTTCCAGCCAGCCCCTGGCTTTTCTAACTATGGTGCTTTTAAGATTGAAGGAAAAATTCTCCTCTCAATCATATTTCCAGTCTAAGACAATCATTAACAATTAGGTTTTCAGTAGGATAAAGTGGGAGCCCTGACAGCACAGAGGATTATGCATTAGGCTGCTGACCTTAAAGTCAGCAGTTCAAACTCATCAGCCTTTCTGCTGGAAAAAGGATTTTTTCTATTCCATAAAGATTTACAGCCTTGGGAGCACACAGGGGCAGTTCTATTCTTTCAGATAGGGTCAATCAGTCAGAATTGATTCCGTGGCAGTGAGACTTTTGAGACAGTAAAGAGTCCTCAGTATGAGATTAATCAAGTATCAACCAATCAGGTTAAGTTATGCAACAGTCCCCTTGCTTCACGCTTTTCAAACCTGTGATAAAAGTTCTAGAGAAGATCATTCAAGTATCAGCATAACAAAACTTTTAAGGGGCTTCCAGTTCAACCTCTGTACTTCAACAGTCCCTATGCCTTATCCACTCTTTTGTAGTTTCTGTTATAAAAAGCACAATGAACAACTAATAAGCAACACTTGTACTTGAGTTATACATTTCTGCCAGAATTTTTCCTCTACCCTTCCTTTGCCAGACCCCTCAGGAAAATAGAAAGTGATTTGGTAGAGATTTTCCATTGAATCCCTGATCTTGAGGCTACCACACCCACAAAAAAAGTGCAAGCCACCTAGATTATGCCTTTATCTCTCCATACGCTGTTTTAGATAGTCACCGTTTAAATTGAGTGTCGTTAATAAATAAGTACTTTGAAGAGACAAGCATGATTTTAGTCTAAAGAATATCCTGCTCTGGTTAGAACTCTGAGCATCTACACCCATAGGCAAAGGTTACTGGAGAGAAAGCCAGCAAAGTGTAGCAACCCACATCAGCTCACAGTGTCTGTGGTAGTTACATATTCTCATGTCAATGTGAGGGTATTAAGAGTGAAGGGGTGGAGTCTAGCCTGTAAATCAGGCTGATGATGCCTTCTTCTGGCTGTGGCCTTCCCATGAAGATCTGGGGAACTTCATCTCTCTCTGCTTCACCAGCCTGTTGAGGAGCCACGTGGAAACCTTTGCCAGTGCTAAGATTCTTCCATTGCCACTAGATCCACATGACTTTTCATTCACTAGCCTGTGACATTTCTGCATTTGGCATTGTTGCATGAGTTGCATGAGTTGCATGAGTCTGAAGAGGAATTTGGACTATGGACATATGGACTAATAACGGATTTATGGAATTGATCTTGACTAGGCTGGGATGTTTTCTTGATATACAGTTGTTCTTTGATATAAAGCTCTCCCTTACACACATATGAGTATCACTGGATTTGTTTCTCTAGTCAATCTGGACTAAGATATTATGGAACCTTGGGAGTTAGGTACTAGAGAAACAAATCATGAAGATGGAGGGGGAATGCCTATTTGATCTCTGCCTTATGGTAGTGTTTCTTTGGCTAGTCAGAGGTCAGATAAGGCCACAGTGTTTACTCCACTGTTTTCTGGAAGAGACATGGGAAATGAAGGTTTTGATTCCTAGAAATTGTCTTTGGTTAATCCTGTTTGAATGGCAGAAATGAATGCAATAAATGTAAATTTGAGATCAGGGAATGAAAAGACCCCTTGAACTTCTCTGAGACCATGCTGCTTAGTCAAAATGGTTGACACAAGATTAAAATGGTTGACAGTACACCGTGCCCTGGTTTGGTGCAGTCAGAGACTGAAGGCCATATTTTGTATCAATGGAAGTGTTTACAAACGGGTTAAGATAAGCTAGATAAGAATTGAACTTGACTGTTTTAAGAATTGAGTTTAGGATCAGGTTTACTAGGTATATACTGTTTTCTTCTGCCTATTGTTATCGATATAATGTTTGATAGAATTGATTATTAGAAAGCAAAAATAAAAAGTTGTTAAGCCTACTAGTGGCTTTAAATATCCACATTAAAGTGGATATTTAAAGGGGTGTAGAATACACCTACAAAAAAGGCTCTGAAAAGATAAGCTCCACTCAGTGTCTTGTGTGCTCAGGTCATTTGAATTTGAAGAGACTTGCTTAGGGAGCTATTGACAGACTGAAGGGGAAACAAAAAACAAAATCAAAGGAACCCTTTGCATTTTTGAATTTTGAACTAGTGGTTTGTGTCTAAAGCTGCAAAAAGCTGGAGCCATGAAGGTATACTCCTCTATAGGACTGAACATTAAAGGGAGCCTGTGGGCAGCCTGAAATGCTTGCTAGGTGACCACCTGGATCCACTCATTGAGGGGAAGTGGGAGAAATGTAATAAAGAGACTAGTTCTGTCTGGCCACTGATACCCCTGAGCCTGGTTCACAGGGATTAAAAGAGAAGAAAAGAGCAAATGACTGATCTTAAGTTTATGACCTAGCCCAAAGGGGCTAGGGTTGTTGAGAATTTGTGATGGGGCTCATTGTTAAAAGGCAACCCATGGTCATAAAGTGAGGCAACCAATGGGCTCTCTGGTGAGCCTAAGTGAGGCGGCATACATTGAGTTGACCAGAACCTGACCGGATGGAGATTATATTTTTGAGACTGGGAATTGGTGCATATTGCTGCTAACTTTATGGACAGCCTGTCCTGATTTAACTTTGATTATGGATGCAGAAACACAAAGTGCCAACTGGATTGAAGATTCTTCATATCAAAGAACATGCTTGTCTCCTCAGAACATTGGATTGATATAAGTGGGCAGTATAGAAATTGGATATCCTAAATTGTGGGGTTAAATGCATGAAGTGTCTGGCTTATAAACTTTCATAGGTGGGTGGATAAATAGATAGAATTATAGGATTATGGTATAGGTATTCATGTTTACATAACTGCAATTGTTGGGTATTGAATATTTTTTGTTTAGTTCACCTGTAGAATACTATGCTTAAATGAGGGTGACACATTTTGAGTTATATGCATTTTAGTTTTATCCTGTTAGGTACAAATACGATTATTGTTTTGTTTTAAAAGTATCTTTGGCTAAAGAGTTGTGTAAAATTGTCAAATTGACAAGGGGTATTCTGTGTTAGTTACATAACCTCGTGTCAACCTGAGGGCATTAAGAGTGAAGGGTTAGACTCTAGCTTTTCAATGAGGTCACATCCTGATGATGCCTCCTTCTAGGCATAGCCTAATCTTCATGAGGATTATGGGGAACTTCTTCTCTCCCTGCTTCATCTTTCTGTTGAGGAGGCAGGTAGATCACCACCAGCACAGAGATTCTTCTATTGCCAATGGATCCAGACGACTCCTCACCCACCAGCCTGTGATCTTCCTATATTCATCATTATTGCATGTGCTGCATGAGTCTGAAGAGGCATTTATAGACAAGTGTCAGGCATAGGGGCTAATATTAGATTTATGGACTTAATCTGGGATGCTAAGAATTTATGGACTGGGCAGGGATGTTTTCTTGATATACAATTGCTCTTTGATATAACACTCTCCCTTACACACGTATTATTGTCTGAATTCATTTTTCTCGTCAACCCAAACTAACACAGTGTCAAACATCTTTCTTTGTCACATTGGACTCTGGTAAACTTATCCAGAGCATTCAAGGATGAGGTCTATAAGGAAGAGTCATAAGTTTGGATGAGATCTGTGAGAACCAGCTTATAATTTCAGAATTCCATCTACCTCCCTGCACTTTCTCTTCCTGCACTTCCACTTTCCCCCAGCTACCTGTTCCTCATTATCTTTTATTCTTGGCCTCAATTTACAGGTCAATGAATGACAATAGAACATGTCAAATGTTTCTGCTGTATCTTCCCAACTTCAACTGATTGAGTAGACCCAGGTGGTCACACAGGTAAATGTTGTATTTGCTCACTGGTCTTAATTCTCTGAAAGTCAAACTGCTTGCTCAAAATTTATAAAAAATAAAATACAGGTATGTACTGTATATACTTGTGTATAAGCTGAGTTTTTCTGCACATTTTACAATGCAGTTTTTGTGGTAAAATTAGGTGCTTTGACTGCTATTTGGGTGGGCTTATACTTGAGTATACATTGTGTGTTAGTCTGGGTACATTAGAGAAACAAATCCACAGAAACTCACATGTATAAGAGAGAGTTTTATATAAAGCGTAAGTGCACAACAAGAAAACATCCCAACCCAGTGCTGCCCAAGCCCACAAATCCAACATTAGCCCACATGTCCAACACCAAATACAAAGTCCTCCTCTATCTCATAAAAACACATGCAATGATGCCAACTACAGGAGGAAAGCCAAATCAGTGAGCGCGTAAGCATCTCAGTGCTGGCAGAGGTCTCCACACGGCTGCACAAGCACCCAGGGCTGCATCAGGGTAGGTCCATGTGGCTTCTCTTCAGGGATGTCTTGCAGGAAGTGAGCCTTGGCAGCTAAAGCAGGAAACTGGCTAAGGCAGCTGCACCTTGGTCCAACCATCACAAAGCAAGAGACCCGAGAACTAGAAAGGCGAGGCTCACCAAGCCATTTATCTCTCCACCCTTCAATTAACCCCACATGTGTTTATTGGCCAGATTGGCACAATAAACACTATCTCCTGTGGTCTATATGTAAAGACATTTTATATAATGAGACAGGAATATATCTATGTACATTATTTATAAAGTATTACAATAGCAGATGGACATTGAGCCTTCACTCAAGTATTCCCTCAACACAAGAACAATGTTTTCTACTAACACAGCATTCTACGATGTTCCCCTTCCCCGAAAGATTGCTGAAGACAAAGTGGGTGCATAAGCAAATGTGGTGAAGAAAGCTTATCATGCCTGGCTATCAAAAGATACAGCATCGGTGGTCTTAAAGGTTTGAAGAAAAATAAGAGACCATCTAGCTGAGAAGCAACAAAGCCCAAATGGAAGATGCATACCAGCTTGTGTGATCATAAGTTGTCGATGATATCAAGTATCAGGCATCAAAGACCCAAAACAAACCAAACAAACAAATCATATCAATAGGAATGAGGAGGAGGGCAGAGTGTAGACCCAAAGCCCAGCAGTGGTCAATTGGGCAACCCCTGTCAGAAAAGGCAATACGGTAGAGATGAGCCAGTCAGGGTGCAGTATAGCACTGACAAACACACAACCTTCCTCTAGTTCTTTAATGCTTCTCCCACCCCACTATCATGTCCCAAATTCTATTTTTAAAATCTGGCTAAACCAGAACATGTACACTGGTACAGATAAGAGCTCACAAAACAGGGAATCCAGAACAGATGACCAATAAGGGGGGCAGTGATACTAGGAGGGTAAGGAAAGGGGTATGGGGGGAACCTATCACAATAACTGATGTATGGTCCTCCCTCCCAGGGGGACAGACAGCAGAAAAGTGGGTAAAAGGAGACAGCAGTCGGTGTGAGACATGGAGGGGGGGATAATAATTTATAAATTTTCAAGAAGACATGGGGGAGGGAAAAAAAATTGAGGAGCCCATACCAAGGGATCAAGTAGAAGGAAAATGTTTTGAAAAAGATGATGACAACATATGTACAGATATTTTTGTCACAATGGATATATATGTGGATAGTGATAAGAACTGTAAGCGCTCCCAATAAAATAACATTTAAAAATATCTATATACTTTTTTTTTTCTCCAAGCCCTATCTTCCAATTAAATTTTACTACTCTCTCAATATCTCTGGGTGGGCTTTGAAGATTGGAAAGATTGTGGGTGGAATTCAGGTTTTTTATACATACCTTAAGCACTCTATACACAGGGCTACTGAATTGAAATCAACAATCTGTTTCTTCAGAACATATTCTAGTTTCCCTTTTAGCAATAATTGAAGTATTTATGGCATAGCTGCACATGTCCTGTTATTTATATCACCCTATGTTCATTCCATCATACACACCAGCCTATTTTGCAACCCTCAGTAGGAGACACATTCAACATCCATAGTACATTCAAATAAAATCCTAGCCCTTTAATAGCATTCTATATTTCATCATCTCTTCTCCACATTATGACTATATTCCCTTTCATATGCATAGAGATGTGGGCCTCTGGATAGATGAAGCAGGAAGACCTTTGCCTCCTATCTGTCATCTTGTTGAACCAAGCTGGCTTTGGCACAGTCACTCGAGATGTAGCTTTTCTCCCTTCCCTGTAGCATAACATCCTATACTTTCCTCTCAGCCATTAAAGCCACAGTAACCAATTAAGCAGAATGCTCTTCTTTCTGTTCCTTACAAAGGCCTATGCTTCAAAGCATTTGGAGCCAGTACAATAAGTCTTACTGCTGGCAACTTTAAAAATAGTGTGGCAAATTGTCTGACTGCTCTAGAGAGATCAGGAAGAGAGAGTCACTATCAGCTTCAGCTCATGACTAAGTGCTAAGTTTTTATTTTAAAAATCAAGTCTGATACCAGTTGGCCCTTCCATGGCATTTTCTTCCTTATTTGAAGGTTTTAACTCATTGCAATGGCCACACAGAACTCAGAGACAATAGTTGTAATTATGGGGCTTACTGGGAAGTAACAGGTTACAAATAAGAATCAGAAATGACCATGATGCTGACCTTCCAGACACAATCGCTGAAGAGAAAAAGGGAACATAAGCCAATGTGGTGGAGAAAGTCTGGGGTCTTAAAGGCTTGAAGGTAAATGAGCAGCCATCTAGCTCAGAAGCAACAAAGTCCACATGGAAGAAGCACACCAGCCTGTGTGATCACGAGGTGTCGAAGGGCTCAGGTATCAGGCATCATCAGAAAAAAAAATCTTACCATAGTGAATGAGGGGGGCAGTGTGGAGTGGAGATGCAAAGCCCATTTGTAGGCCACTGGACATCCCCTTACAGAAGAGTCGTGGAGAGGAGACGGGCCAGTCAGTGTGCAGTGTAGCAATGATGAAACATACAACTTTCCTCTAGTTCTTAAATACTTCACTCCTCTCAACTATCGTGGTCCCAATTCTACCGTACAAATTGGGCACGACCAGAGGATGTACACTGGTTCGGATAGGAACTGGAAACACACGGAATCCAGGACAGATAAACCCCTCAGGACCTGTGCTGAGAGTGGTGATCCCTGGAGGGTGGAGGGAAGGTGGGGTGCAAAAGGGGAACTGATTCCAGGGATCTACATATAACTTCTCCCTGGGGAACAGACAACAGACAAGTGGGTGAAGGTAGACATCGGACAGTTTAAGACATGACAAAATAATAATAATTTATAAAATATCAAGGGTTCATGAGGAAGGAGGGGTGGGGAAGGAGTGGAAAAATAAGGAGCTGATACCCATGGCTCAAGTAGAAAGCAAATGTTTTGAGAACGATGATGGCAAAAAATGTACAAATGTGCTTGACATATTTGTATGGATTGTGATAAGAGTTGTAAGAGCCTGCAATAAGATGATTTTTTAAAAATCAAGAATGAGTCAAAATTTCATGAGTTAATAGACTAATAAAATGGATCTACCTCCTGAATATTTCTTTTACTAATATAAACACTACAATAATTAAGCCTAAATAGAGACTAAGTAGCTTAATCATTTTTATGAATACTTGAAATTTAAATCTTCACACACTATTCTGATCAATGTTTCAACATAAGCAGGGCTAAGAGTTTTGGGATTAATCCTATCATATCAAATATAGGATAACTTAAGGTTCAAAATGGCTGAATTGCAGTCAAATTAGCTAAGAATAGTTATGGGGGGAAGCAAGCAATAAACTAGCATTTAAGCAAAAGCACAATGAAGATCTTTTGGTTTCTCAGGAAGGGTATCACTTTGTTAAGCTAGTTTTAGATGCACTGAGAGTGCTCATCCAAGCTGGTTTCTAATTCCAAGTCTTGGCCTATTTCACTACAATAGTCTGCTTTTTCCTGCTGTGATGTGTTTGGTTGTGGTTCACACTTTTACTTCATAATGTTATACATCTCCTGTCAGAGTCTCTTCTGGCAATTCAGTTCATCTTTTCTTTCTTGTCTTTTTAATGACTCCACGTTCTTTAAAGTCTTGAAGAGCAAGGCAGTCACTTTGACGCCTATGTTGCATCTGACAAAGGCGTGGCCTGTTTGCTTCCTTCTTACACATTTATACAATGAATAAAGAAGACCAAAAAATGGATGCATGTGAACTATAATGTCGATGAGCAATATTGAAAGTACAAGGTGCTGCCAAAAAAACAAATAAATCTGAGCTGGAGAGAGTAAAACCGGAATTCATCTTAGAATCGAGGATAGTGGGAGTCGTGTATTTTTAGATAGTATCAAGAGAGATCAGTCCCTGGAAAAAGACACTTTGCTAGAATAGAGAGTTAGCAAAAAACACAATGTGGAAGACCCTTGACAAGATGGATTGACAAAAAGGATGAGACGGCGCAGGCCCATGAGTGGTTCCTCTGTTGTACACATGGTCACTCTGCGGTGGAACTGCCCTTCACAACATCAACAACCACGTGCTTCTCAGTTACAATTATTTAAGATAATCAATAATTACGGCCAAAAGAATTTTAATAAATTTAAATTGACTATAGGCTAAACCATCATAGAAAGTAGAAAGATAAATTTAGAAGAATCTGTCATATAATAAATTTTTAGTCTTGTAGTTAATGCAGTCTTTTTAATGGAGCATTGCACTTTTATTAGGAGAAAAGTTAACCATTATTAAATATAAAAGTAGGGCATACTATAGAAAAGGAAAAAAAACCAACAACAAGACATAATCACATTTAATTTTCCATCTGGATTTCAAACCATTTTGTTTATTCCCTACCATTAGGTACTGAAATATCACATATCTTGTTAATCCAGAGTTGTATTTTCTTGATTGTTACGACTCCAAACTCTAGTATAATTCCTTATACATTGTAAGAGATCAACAATATATGTCTTAATAGAAAGAAATGAAATTAGCAAATTTCTTTCATTGTGCTCATTTTTACATGATTGGCATTGCTGTGTATTAATGAAATAATATCTTATAGTGTTTATTCAATAATTTTCTATTTCTTGTAAAATGCTTAAAGTATGAAAATGTTAAAGTTATTCTATTATATAGGAATATCAAACTTTATAGAACTAGGTTCCTTTCAGTGATCATCTAGATGGGTTTTAATATGTGCCTTATATAAATCGTTTGTTTTCAAATGTTACAGAGACCGATCTTTGTCCAGTTCAAGTCATATCTTCTAGCACATGTATTTACATTTTAATGATGTTATGGTTAGTGAGTTGATAAATTAGTCATAAACTATGATTTCACTCTGTTTACAGTAGATGTGACCATGTGAATGAGATTTTACCACGGAAGCATTAGGGAAAGTATTATGTGTTCCTTCATGATAATGCCATATCCCTCAGAATAACCAGAGTCCCTCCGCATCCACACAATGTAGCACTAACCTGTTATGATTCAATAAAAGACACTTATTTCTCCTTTAACCATTATTGTTGAGTCCCCTCTAAGAATAACTTAGTCTTGTAAAGTAACTAACGTAGACACCAGCCACAACATTAAATGACAGTTTAGAACTGGGGACAAGACCACCTGTCAGATTTTGGATGTATAAGTGTTTGCATTTAAATCAGCTGGCTATGTTTCCAAGTATCCCTTTACTGTAGGGTCAATTTAAAGTTTACTAATAAATGGGCAATGAACTGGAGTCTGATTTCCTCCTGATAATCTATAGGGTGAAAATAAATCTCATCTCCTGTTTTGGTGAATAAGGCATATTCTTGAACAATGCTACTTAAATGTTAGTATGAATCAGAATCATCTGGAAGAATTATGAGTGTAGTTTGCTGGTAGACCCCAGATTCAGTAGAACTGACCATGTCAGATAGTATGTATTTTTAACATACTTCCAGATGAAGCTGATGTTGCAAGTCCCGAGACTGCATTTTGGAAAGCACTGTTCTTGACAATCTTGGGACCAATTTTTAGGAATGACTAAAAAGGAAGGTATTGAATAAAATAATATCCTGGAGGTAATCCCTGTGAGTAAAATTTAAAGATCTTCATAAATGTAAGCAATTTTTTTTAACACACCAATAATTATTCAAGCTATTTCACTTTTCTTAGAAGTTCTAAATAAATGCCAAATATTCTGAACATATAGTCTGACTGCGACTTCAGGACTTTTTGTTTTTGCTTCTCAGAGTGAGTTCTGCGGAACATGTGACCAGATCAACACTGCTGAGGCAGAATGCTCTCCATAGCTACTGCATCAATGGTCTGCAACAGGAATGGTTTTGCAACAGAGTTTTTTTTTAAAATTTATTTTTTATTTTACTACTAGCTTGCTACAATCTTCAACCTATTAACCTATTGCTGATGCTTAACATTTTCAATGATCCATTTGCTGTGTAGGGCTATTAATCATCCTAGTTTTATTGAGAATTCTAGAAATGGAATGAAATGGAAAAGAAAATTGACCACTGAAAGCCCAAAGTACAATATACATACTTACCCACTCCATTCACTTAGAGATATGAGCTATCTCATTCAGAGTATGGTATGATAGCATTCCTCCTATCAGTCTGTGAGGCAGACACTTGCCTCATCTGTGATGTTTTGGGGTCATCTGTGATGTTTTTATTATATGATTATCTATGAAAAGCTTCCTAAATCTGTACCCACATATTTGTTATAATTCAAGATAAGAAGCTCAAGTCAAGAAAGCAGAAATAACATTTATTTCATGACCATTGTTAACTACAAAAATATAAAAGGCTTCCCCTAACATGCTAAAAATAGGTCATATACTTTTTTATTTCTATTTGAACTAAAAAAATAAAAATGAAGAGGAAAAATTCATTAAAATTACATAAACCTTCCTTTATTTTTATTTCCCTATGAAATCTTTTAAAATCATGTACCTTTTCTATTAAGGAACCAGTAAGGGCACCCATAGTGCCTTCTGGATTAATTGTGGTTTATGTTGTTGTTCTGCCAACTCAGAATTTGCTTATGAAGAAGAAATCACAACTATTAATATCAGCGGCTTCGCTGGATCGCTAACATATTTTCTAATAATGTAAAATAGATATGCATGCATGTTTAAGTCAATTCTTATTTTTGCAGGAGTAATCTTATCAATAAGACCCATAATCATTGCTGCCTACATATCACATGCTCCAGAGGATAAGATGCAATGACAAGGAAAAGTGAAATAAAAATATTCGCCCTTCCTTACTCAAATCAAGCAGTGGCTATCCAGTCAATTCTAAAACACAGTGACTGAGTGGATTGCAATGATGCTGCACTCCATGTGATTTTCAATGGATACATTTTGAGATACAGATTTCCAAGTTTTCCTCTGGAACATATTTGGGGTTTTTTGGGACTTCTAAAACTGTAAATAACAACTACTGACATTCACTGTGCCACACAAGGGCCCTTTTCTGATTAAAGCTCATTGGTTTTAGATTGTGCACAGCCAAAAACGTTTTTCCTTTGCAATATCATATAGAGATATGTGGTTCATGATGTGGGAGGTACAATGTGTGAAAAGAAAGGATACATAGTATCTGTGATTGACGAATGTCCTTTAATAAATAATTGTATTGTCATGTACTTCACAGATCATGCAATTTAATCATGCTATCACATTAACAAGAGTTGTGAGAGAGCTGTTTTTCCTGTTTGTTGTTTTGGTCCTTTGTCAAAAATCAGATGCCTGTAGGTGGATGCTCTTATTTCTGGGTTTTCTATCCTGACCCATTGGTCTATGTATCTTTGGTGACTGCCAGACTTTTTCTTTTTTTAATCTTTTATTCGACAAATATCCTCAGAGAAGCAAATCATAGACTTATTTTTTATTGATTGATTTTACTTGCATAACTTTTATTTTCCAAATCTTCAAATTCTTTATTTGTAATATAAAGCCAAATTATAATCCTGCCCTAAACATGAAGCAATATCTTTACCACCCTCTACGTCTAGGTCTTACGAGAATTACCACAGGCCACTATTATGAGCAAGAGTGAAATTATTCAGAGCCTTACTTTCTAAAATTTCAACTACTTCACAGTAGCAGTGACAGATATCAACACAGCACTTTCCCCGCAGGCATAGTGGCCTGAGTTATAATGTCTGAGTATAATGGCCTAAGGCAAAGCAGCTGAATCAGGAATCTGTGAGGCCAGCTTCCATGGTCCTCCAAACCAATGCTGAGAATATCTTGTAATGTAAGCTTCACTAAGAGAGTAACATGGATAACATAGCACATCTATCTTTATACTATTTTAAAATACACAGATGTGTTGTACTTATTTAACTAATTGCATTCAAAGGGAAAGAATTATGATGGTATCATATATTTGGTAGAAAATCATTGGAGTGCATTTGTAGTGTAAATTATTTGGTATTTATACCAAATAATTCTGACAGGTTGAGTTGACTCCTTCCTAGAATATCTCAAGATTCCACCTTTATTCTGTAAGCATTTTATGCTTCACCACAAGTCACTCACATTCTGGAAGTATATATGAATTTGGAATCTTTGTTTATCCTTAACTATCTCTATGGCTTTAGATGAAACTGAAACTCTTCTACTTTATTTCCTCAAGAAGAAATTAGAGGGTTTAATTTTGTGCTAAACTTATGAATTTAGGGATAATGATGTAAAATAATGAAAAAACCGTGCATAGCTCAGTGCCTATTGTATATTGTGCTAGGTACATTTATTTATAATCACTTTCTTATCCAAATAGTATGATTTAAAAGGGATTGAGAGAGTGCCTCTGATAAATAACCTCCTCATTGAATTATTGCTTATATACTGGTAATGAAAGTCCCTTGATTAAAAGAAACATCTCTGATGATCACTTAGATGAAACTGAGGAAATAAAACTTTAACTGCTATGAATTATGCATATTTTAAGATACATTTCTTTATTATATAATCCATAAGGAAATAATGAGTTAAATAAATTGTATTAAAGAGAAAGAAAAAGATTTTTACAAAGCCTCAGAACTGATGACTAACAATGAAATTAGTACATAAATAAGCATCTTTGCTTTAGTCATTTATTAAAATCATATTTATTGAACACTTACTATACACTAGGAATTAGACAAAACATACAGGATAAAACAATGAACATAACACTTTTAATTCCTGCCCTCATGAAGCTTATATTTTGTTTAAAATTTTTTCAGCAGTTCTGACTGTAAAATGTTAGCAACTTTCATTAAAGTTACGAGTTATATACTTTTGTTGTAGTTGTTAGGTAATCTTGACTTGAAGATTTATATTCTTTAAATAAAATTGAATTAATGTTTTCATTTTGTAAATATTTATTACTATCTGCTCTCTGTAATTAAGTATTATTTCCTATTTTTCAGTTTAAAAATTTAAATATATTAAATCCTCATACCTTGCCTCTCCTTCTGTCATACTATATTGGTTTGTATGTTTCTTAAGAGCTGGAATCTATGCCACCAAGATTTTAAATATCAGCAATGTAATCTATGGTGGACATATTTCAATAAAGATTTTAGATTAAGATTGGAAATAAGAACATGACAATCAACTCATGAAGCAAAAAAAAATCAGTTGCAGCCTTATAGATAGGAATGGAATATTGGCTGATGTAGTCCCAGAAGATGATGTTGGAAGGCACTCAGAATATAATGAGTAAAAGGTAACTCCTCAAACGAGAGTCACCCTGAATGACATGGTGGAAAGATTTGGGGGCTTTCTTTGGCTGATATCACACAACTCTAAATTAGAAAAAACAGCTGCAAACATGCATGGTTAATCAAAATTTGCAATGGATTATAATAAAATTGGAACTATTAAAAAATTAAATGAAACACTTGAAGATTTATCTAGGCATCAGTAAGCTGACATGGGCTGGTATTAGTCGTTTCCACTTAGAAAACCCTATGGTCTACTAAAACAGGAATCACAAAGAACTGTCATATTCCTCATTAAAAAGAGCATTTCAAAATCTATCTTCACATACAAAAGTATCGGTGATAGCATAATATTCACATGCCTACAAGAAAGGCCAGTCCATGCAATTATTATTACAATGTATGCACAAATCATTTGTGCCAAAGATGGATAATCTAAAGATTACAACCTCTGTGCAGTCTGAACTTAACCAAACACACGGTGTTAGTCTGGGTTGACTAGAGCAACAAATCCAAAGACATTCATATATGTACGAGAGAGCTTTATATCAAGAAGTAATTATATATCAGGAAAACATCCCAACCCAGTCCAGATCAAGTCCATAAGTTCCTTTTCAGACTCATGCTGCCACATGCAATAATACAGAATGCAGCTAGTGGGTACAACGTCTTATGGCTCGAATGGTGGTGAATGCATATCCGGAGCTTTGCCAGGTCTCAGCTGCATGAGTTGCCAACAGGAAGGTGAGGCAGAGAGAAAAGAGAGGGAAAGAGAGAGAAAGAGAAAGTTCCCGGGATCCTCCTTGTGAGAACGTCATGCCCAGCAGGAGGCACTGTCAGGCTTTGACTTCACTGACAGTCTAATCTCCACCCCTTAATTTCTATAACTTCAAGTTGACACGACATTATGTAGCTACCACAAATGCAATCCAGATACCTTGACAATGACTGGTGATTGTATTTCAAACCTTAAAAGGAAAAGAAGCATCAGTAACTGAAAATTGTTAATGAGAAAAATGACATTGCAGATCATGTGATAGATTTTGCAAGCCTGATTACCAATTCAGTGGAAATACCTTTTTGCAAAAACATAAATTGTGACTCTACATTGAAAGATGGAATTTTCAAGAATAAAGTTGACTGCATATCTGGGCTGTTGAGAATCTCAGGATCACAAATCAGAGTAAGACCAACTACTGACTTCAGAACAGAGCAACAATTGTTTAAATGCAAGTTCAAGTTGAAGCTAAAGAAAGCAAAATCAAGTTGCAAGAGTCAAAATACAACTTAAATTTAGAGACCTTCTCAAGATTAGATTTGATGCATTGCACATTAATGACTGAAGGCCAGATAAGTTGTGGAATAAGATCATTGATGTTATACAAGAATAAGCAAATGGCCATTAAAAATACAGAAAAGACCAAAATAGACTCTAAAACTTGCTCTTGAATGGTAAAGGTAATGGAAGAAATAATGATGTACACATGCTGAATATAAGACCCCAAGAGGTGGCTCATGAAAATGAAGTAGATGATTTTGATGAATGTGTAAAGCCCTGGAATTAGAAAACTAAAAAGAAAGAATGCATTAAGGGTTTCTCAAGCTAAAAGCACTGAAGAAAATATCGCAACTTCAAATTGCAATATTGAAGGATTCTATGGACCAAAATTGAACTATGCAAAACAACTCCGAGAACAACAAAAAGCTGAAAGGAATGCACAGTCACTGTACCAACAATAATTGGCTGATGTTCAATGAGTTTTACCATACTGGACGGCAGCATGCAGCTAAGGTTTCCTGCATGCTGCTGCCCTTTTGTTCTGATCTTGCAATTCCAGTAAGATTTCTAATGAACCAACAAGCTGCTGCTGCTTCCCTTCAGACGTCTGAAGAGCAGAGGTCAGTTAACAATACCTGCAATTGGAATGGAAACTTGCTCTTCCAGTAAAAAGAGTTTGAATCACATAACCTATGATAAAGGCCAGATTATTCCAGAAGACGCATTACTCAGCACACTGATTTTAAAATATCTTTTAACTTAAGTCAATGCCTTCAACTCAAAACAAGGCTCCTGGAAGTGATGAAATAACAATTGAGATATTCAACAAATGATACAATGACTTCCAACAGAGTAGGAAGATAGCGATTTGCCAACCAATTGAAAGAGATCCGTATACATAATTATTCCAATGAAAGATGATCCAACAAAATGTAGAAATAATTAAATAATATCATTAATAAAACATGCAAGTAAAATTATGCTGAAGATAAATCTAAAAAGGGCTGCTATAGTGCACTGACAGGCACGGTTAAACATTTAGGCCTAATTTAGAAGAGGGCATAGAATGATGGTTATCACTGATGATATCTAATGAATTTTAGTTGAAAGCAGAGAATATAAATGATATCTTTCTTGGCACTTCCTTGACAACAGAAAGGCATTTGACTAGGTTGATCATAACAAATTATGACTTTGCCAAGAAAGAGGATTCCAGAACAATCAATTGCTCATTTGGAACCTGTAAATGAACAACTAATTTGATTCAGATAGTAGAGACAATTTTAAAACCAGGAAAATACTGAGTAAGAGTTGTATAATTTTACCGTGATTATTTTTATTTGCTGAGCAAGTAAAATGAGGAACTAGAGTAGATGAAGAATAAAGTAGCATCAGGATTCGAAGAAAACTTATTAATAACTTGCTGTATGCAAATGACACACTCTAATTGCTGAAAGCAAAAAGCTCTTGAAGCACTTGCTGATGAAGATATGAATACAGCCTTCAGTGTTGATTATGCCTTAACATTAAAAAAACAAACAAACAAAAACCTCCCCAAGGGACCACTAAGTAAAGATCGTGATAAATGAGGGAAAATGCCAATATTTTCAAGGATTTAAATATTTCTTGCATCCACAATCAATAATCATGGTAGCAGCAATCAAAACTTTTAATGACTTTTTTCACTGGGCAGATTTGCTGAAAATTATTTATTATAAAATCAAAGATGCCACTTTCAAGACCAACTTCGGACCCAATCCACAGCATTTTCCATTGCCTTACATGAATGCCAAAATCTGAGTCAAGAATATCAAAGAACTGATATTGGTGAATGAAGATTTTGTTAAAGATACGGAATGTCCCTTGGCTAGATGTAAGAATAAATAAATCTCTCTTTAGAATAAAGTTCAACCTGATTCCTATTTACAATCAAGGCTAATGAGTGCTCATCTCACATGGTTTGAGCATGTTACCAGGGGAGACCAGGCCTGGAGAAGAACGTCATGCTTATTAAAGTGGAGGGGCGGGGGAAGAGAAAGATCCTGGACAAGATGGATTGAGACGGTGGCTGTGACAATGGTCTCATGCATGAGAGCAATTATGAGGATGGCTCAGGATAGAGCAGGGTTAGTTCTACTGAGCAGAGTGCTGTTATGAGTCGGAACCTTCTCGAGGCCACCGAGAAATAACAATGCAAATCCTTGCTAGTGGCCAGGACAGAACCAGGCCTTTCTGCCCTGCCTGCTCAGCTAAGGCACAAAGGGCCCAGTGAGGGAACAAAATTGTGTACAAAGCACTCGGTGAGGACTTACCGGCGAAGCCAGGTCCCAGTGAATATCCTGACACAGGTCTGTTCTCAAAGATAAATTCAAAAGCATGCTGACCCAGGGACTGAGATTAAATTAAGAGTTTCAAGGACAAGTTGAGCAACTAATTAGAAAGTTGCTTCCCCATCTGTGCAGCGGCAGTCCCCTCCCTTTAAAGTGCCATTTGAAACCCACAAGTGTTCTCGTGGACAAGGTCCCCTCTCAACTTGAGAGGGAGGATTCGCTTCTCCTCTGAAGCAAAGTGCATCTTATCTGTCCTTAAAGTGTCCTTCTCACTTCTCCAGAAGAACCCACTTCATTTCTTCTGAAGGGATTTTGTGCGTTAATAAAACGTGCCTTAACTCTTTGCGGCTTTGTGCTTATGAGTGTGTGCGCAGCATAGCCCTGGACCCTGGCAAAGCACATGCATCTGTAACTGCTAGTTACCCCATGGATGACAGACAGACCAGGCCCCCAACTTGCCAGTTAGTATATGTCAGGGACAGAACAGTGACTTCCGCCCTGTCTGCTAAAGCAATGAGCAAAGGATCCTGTGAAACAAGTGATGGACAAAGCGCTGTGTGAGAATTGGTTTGGAAAACACCTTAACCTTGAAACCTGGCCCCAGTAAAATTCTGGCACAGGACTACACTCGAAGATGATTTCTGAGACTTGCTGACCCAGAGCAGCAGCTCAGATAAACCTGATAACTGGTGATGTATGAGACCCAAGAAAGAATGGAGAAACAAACTAGAAATTTGCTTCTGCGGTCTGGCACCCCTTCCTCTTGAAAGTGCCTTATAAAAACTAGAAGTTTTATGAGGGTCCTTATAAGGGTCCTTTATAAGGGTCCTTTTCAACCCTCGAGTTCATTTATTTTGAAGGGACTCTATGCTTTCGTGAACTATTTGTAGCTTAACTATTTGCTGCTGCTGTGTGCATGGGTGTGTAACTGAGGCTTATCTATCTCTGTACCCTAAACCACATGGGTTCAGAGCTCACTAGTTCCAATGTGGGCCTTCGCCTGGGAACCAGGTGTCACAGCATGTATGTATATATATATCATTTTCCTTCAAAAATACTTCACATACTTTTCATATAATTTATAGTATGAAATTTAGGCAGATCATGACTGTAATTACATGTCTGACATTGATGTCAAAACAATTCCTATAACTAACACTTGATGAGGTAGTGTCGTATGGGAGCTGTCAAAAGAAAGGGAAGAAAAATAAATGGGAAGAAAATATCTTAGTATATTAGCAAGTAAGCATTGATTCTAATGAAAACAAAATAAAACCTCACTTTTTCTCTGTGATCGGGCTTGGTTTAGTTTGTTTTGATTTTGTTAGATGAGTCTACCCCCTGCCGTGTCCTTGTTGTTAGCCTTTGGATGTCATTCTTTCTGAGTTCATGGTCTTATTATAGGGCATGGAAACCTCTGGGCCTGTCCCCAGATTCTGCTGTTTCCTCTCCTACAGAGCTTCCCGCTCTGGTCGGGACCTTCAGTTGGAGAGGTTAGCAACAGTAACCGTGCTCCCTTGGGTCCAAAGGCTCTTCAGTTAGGCTGGCGACAGAGCCTTACTGCTATCAACTCTTTTCTGCTTTCTTTGCCTCTAGGTACTGTCCTGTTGAGTTTTCTGTGAGAGGGGCCTTGTTTTAATTGGTCTCAAGCAAATCAGTGT
Organism: Echinops telfairi; assembly: GCF_000313985.2. NCBI lineage: Eukaryota > Metazoa > Chordata > Mammalia > Afrosoricida > Tenrecidae > Echinops > Echinops telfairi. The sequence continues at coordinate 22,403,521 of NW_022103915.1, read as the reverse complement.
TTTGCTAACACTTTTTACTCCTGAGTCATTGTTGAGCTTTGCACCAATCACATCTTATGGACAGTGTCTGTCGTCATGGTCAGTTCGGAGCCCTGGTCATGCAGTGGTGATGCCCTGAGCGGCACCACATGGCTGCCAGTTGAAACCATCACCAACATCTCTGAGAGAGGGGGGCGTGAGGGCTGTCTGAGGGGAGACCAGGTTTTATGTTCCAGCAAACAGCTACAGTCTCAGAAACCCATGGATTGGGGGATGGGGGGGCTGTCACTGTCTGTCAGCAATGACTCGAAGGCTGTGCGTTTTGAATAGTCATCTGGCAGGTTAAACCCACCCTGCAGCTTGGAGGAGCAAAGATGGAGCAATCTCTTCCCATAGGGCTTCCAAACACAAAACACATCCCTCACCCCCAAACCAGTCCCTTCACTGAGTCAATTCTGACAGCCCAAAACAAACAAACAAAAAACCCTCAAAACCCTTATGGGCGGTTTCACGGTCTCATGTGGGGTCACTGTGAATCCACCCAAAAACACAGGAGGACATCAACAAAATATCAACAAAAGCAAACAAAACCTTTTTTAGTATGAATTCAGAGGAGGAATGCAGAGCAGACCATCAGTTTTACAATCAACAACTTACATATACAATTGTTAGATTCCTTGGGTGAGATATACCTCAATTCTTGGCTTAACATGAGAAATGCATGCCCAAGCCTAGTTTGTGATCCAAGTGAGTTTTTATAAAGGACAGAAGAAATTTCCAGTTTTACAGTAAACTGAACAGAGAACTGCATCCCCACAAACATGGAGACCTGAGGGGAGAGAGGGAGGGAGGGAGGGAGAGAGAGAGAGAGAGAGAGAGAGAGAGGCCACAGCAGCTTGGTAGAGTGGAAGGCAGTGTAGCAGATGGAAAGAGAGGGCAGTCTCCCAGTTCTGGCCTTTTTTGGGGCCTTCCGCTGGGAGGCTTGGTCAAAGGTGCTGGTGGCCCCCATGAATTAAGCCCCCACCTGGTGTAGATTGGGCCAATCCAGGTGTACCACCCACCTAGGTATACCACACACTCCCCCACCCTCTCATCCCAGGGTAGGGTCCTGAATCGGTGCACTCCCTAATACAATTGGTTTCATCTCATCTATTGAATCCCTTCGGAGTATCCTTCCCTACTGAGTTTTCTCCCTGTGCTTCTGTTCCTAACTCTCTGGCCTTTGTCCTTAGGTAGATGTTGTATCCTCTGATCTTCATTGGTTAAGAGTTCACTCGCAGGAATGGGTTCCATTTTGGACCTGAAGGATGACTGGGGATCATGGTCTTTGGAGTCTCACCTGTTTCTCTCCATCCAATAAGCAAGGCTGCCATCTTTTAGTCTTTAATACTTCAACTTAATTTTAATTGGTTGAAGAAGAAAACTTGATGTGATTGTGCTGTAAGGAGAAGCAGTGACACACATCTTTGAAAGGGTAATGGCCAAATCAAATTTCATAAAAAGATTAATAATGTGATCAAAGTTTTTCCAAAGATTGTTAAACATCTGTGGGCCGTTCTCTGTTTAATAGTAATGGAAGTTAGCGAGGGCGGGACTGGTGCTTAGGAGCACAAAACAATAAACTGAGGCTCTCTCTTCAAGGTAAACATTTGAACAGCGGTGTTCTGATTAACTTGACAAATTGACACAGCAGTGCTCAATATCCCTACTGCCAGATACCTAGCAGAAAGTTAAACCTCCGCAATAATTACTTGACATAAAAATAACTACTAGAAACTATATAAGAAAAGATATGACTTAATTCATGTACCTTCAAAAGATTCAGAAGCTTGTAGAGAAATAGGAGAGGTTCAGAAAGCTTGACTTCTTATACTATGTGGTCCCATCCCTTGGACGTCTTACTGATGAGATGATGACTCTACTAATTCCTGGCAGCAATTAAAGTGAAAAAATTGATATGAAAAGAATTGTTCAGTTTTAATGTCCAAAGGACTGTCACTTATGATTAGGGTTACATAATTTTATGTACAGTCTCTGGTTAGCTTTTTAGAGTTTTTTCTTCCTTCTTTAAATGATACTACATAAAACATAACATAAAAATTATTGAGGTGGGTCCCTGTCATAAGGAAGGTTATATAGTGACCATTTCTGTGATTAATTGGAAAGTCTTTATACTACAAAATGCTTGCCTATGTGGTCCCTGCAGCCCATTTTAATTTATAAACCCTAAACTATGCTCAGTTTCAGTTGCAAAATCCTTTAGTAAAGAGTTGCCAAAACATAGCCCCATTTAAAAGGAAGTCCTTCCAAGCTGAAATTTTACAAAGCCCATCTTATAGGTGGTGATATATTAAATAAAAGGTTACTTTAATAATAATTTTTGCCAGCACAGCTTCAATGCCATATAAATGTTTCCTATTCAATTACCTACTCACATTTTTCATCTTCACTGATTTTGCAATCATCAGAATATTTCCCTTAAACCCCACTACATTAATCCATCAAAATGCTTTTTCCGTTAAGTGATGAAGTTTCCCACCCAGAATATTACCAGAGAAGATGATAATGTTTCCAATTGTCCCACTTCTGTACTGCTACATGTGAGGATATTTTTATTCTTATAACCTCCCATTATTCAGGAAGCATGCAGGTTCACTATGCAGAAGGGAAAATTGGAAACCAACCAGAATCAGTCTCCTTGAATCATTCAAAGGATTCTTTTTTGCCTACCTTAGGCCCCTTGCAGATTTACTTAATTAATCACCTTTCCATTGATTAATTACTGAATGCATTTTGTCACTTATTCATTTAACGCAGAGCCAGGCTCAAAAAATCTAAAATGAAACCGTCTACATTGCATCGTAATGCCAGGCAAGGAAGATATTAAAAACTTCTTCAAGGTGGTTGATGGCTACAAACGACAAACACAATCCTTTCAGAGACTGGACAACTCTCATTATTTTATGACTACAAACACCATTTTAATTCCCAGAGCTAACTGTCACCATGGAATTAATACTGCAAAAGATAAATGTCAACTTTATTAAATTTTTCTTCATTTTTGGAGTAGTTTTTTATGAGTTGTGTGTTTTTATTGTATGCTTACATTTCTTAAAATATAATCATAAGCTTACATGTATAATGTCTCTAACCACTGAGCACACATATTGTGTTGACAAAATTTCTGCATGAGAGCAATTTAAAGTGCTAAAGAGCAAAGATATCATTTTGAGCATTAAGGTGCACCTGAAACAAACCATGCTATTTCTGGCTTGAACAAACCATTACCCTCTTCTGCGCCGTCTTCACAGTAGTTGCTATGCTGTAAGCTAGTTTAGCAGCCACTATGTCAGTCTGTCTTGTTAAGGGTCTTCTTGCTTTTCACCAACCCTCTATTTAATGAACATGTCGTTTTTCTGCAGGGAACGTTTCCCTTCTGATAACAATGTACAAGAATGAGATAGTTAAAGTTTATTTTGCCAACCTGGTCAATAAACACATGTGGGGTTAATTGGAGGGCAGAGAGATAAATGGCTCAGTGAGCCTCACCTTTGGAGTTCTCAGGTCTCTTGCTTTGTGATGGTAGGACCAGATTGCAGCTGCCTTAGCCAGCTCCCTGCTTCAGCTGACAAGGCTCACTTCCTGCAAGACATCCCTGAGGAGAAGCCACATGGACCTACCCTGATGCAGCCCTGGGTGCTGGAGTAGCCATGTGGAGACGTCTGCCAGTGCTGAGATGCTTACACGTTCACTGATTTGGCTTTCCTCCTGCAGTCAGTGTCATAGTGTGTGTTTTGTGAGATGGAGGAGGACTTTGTGGATTGGTGTCTGACATATGGACTAATGTTGGACTTGTGGGCTTGGACAACACTGGGTTGGGATGTTTTCTTGTTGTACACTTACCGTTCATATAAAACTCTCTCTTAGACATGAGTTTCTGTGGATTTGTTTCTCTAAAGTACCTAGACTAATCCAAAGAACAAAAATCTCTATCCTCCCTTCTAAGGAAAGTTTTGGTTAGATTTCTTCAAAGTTAGATTTGCTCATTATTCTGATAGTCTGGGGTATATACAATAATCTTTGCCAGCACCATAATTCCATCTATCTCTTCAGTACTATTAGTTCTTGATCATACACATGTGCTACCTCCTGAAATGGTTGAATAGCTGTTGATTCTTTCTTTTCATTTATCTTCCATCCCTCCATCTCTAGTTAATTTTTTGCCTCAGTCACTTGTTCTCCCTGAGACCAGCATCAAAGGGCATTTTAATTTGCTTCACACTCTCATACTCTCTCTATTGCTCGATGCGCTTTTCCCTCATTTCCACTTTCTCTACTCACTTAACAATTTTTTGAACAGTAATCCATTTATTCATTCATTTATTTTTAACTTTTTATCATAATTTGGCTGAAACCCTAAAGAGAAATTTGGTCTCCATTCAACAATTTAAGCAATTGTGATTTGTGATATTAACTGCAATCCCATTGTATGGACTTTCTCCCTGTATTTAACATTTACATTTATCCTCCTTTCAAATTGCTTCCTGGCTTCTGAATTTTATCCCCGGGCAAATGCTGCTCTAAGGTCTCATATGGCTGATTGTGTTATGAAGGTGTTTTGTTGTATACGCTTCAGGAAGCATTCTTTTATCCCTGGTCTTAAAAGTTAACCCGTAAGTGTCCTATACTACCTTCCAGTGCAACCTCTTGAGGATCAATTTTATTATATGAAACATTTCCTTTTAGCAGCATCACTCAAAAATTATTTCATTAATTTTCTTTCTTTCAGAAAACAATACAATTCCATGAAGAAATTGGACTGCTTTAGTTATTGTATCTAGAATAAAATGTTGCATATAATTGGTCCTCAAGAATATTTATGTAATAAATTAAAATATCAATTTTGCCCTAGTCCATTCTTTAAAAATATATAGCAAAACAATCATAATAATCAATTAAAACAATTTGTTTCATGGTTCTTTGTCCTAAGTAAATAGAAAAGTAGCATAGGGTACATGGAAGTGATCTCTTTCATAAGAAAAGAAAGCTGAATGATGCTAACAATCTAAGCAAGACTTCCTGATTCTACCTTCTTCTTCAGACAATCCAGCTTCTCTAACTATTTGCTTAGGATACAGAGTGATTGAGTATGGTGAGCTATATAACCCTGACACATACATTTCCTAATTTTAAAGCAGTCAGTAGTCCCTTTTTCTGTTTGAATGGCTGTTTCTTGATTTGTGCACAGGTGTTGAATGAGCACGGTAAGTGTTCTGTTTCTCCCATTTTTCTCAATGCTATTCACAGGTTATTATGATCCACACAGATAAATGCTTTTGCATAGTCAATAAAACACAAATAAACATCTTTTTGGTACTCTGTGCTTTGAGCTAAGATCCATCTGACATAAGCAGTGATATGCCATTTTCTTCTGAATATGATTTTTCTGGTGGCTCCTGTCAATGCACTATTGCATCCATTTAAAAATTATCAACAAAATTTTATTTGCATGTAATGTTGCTCAACACATTATATATTATGCTGGGTTGTCTTATTTGGAATGGACACAAATTTAGATCATTTACAGCTGAAATATTTCAATTGATATTTCATCAATTTTTGAAGTCTTTTTTCCCCCGCTAATACCTTCAGTCCCACTTAGACTATTTTTTATTTAACACCATCAAGCATTACCTCCTGGAAGAGTTGAATGTTAACTAAGTCTTTTTTGGCACAAGAACTGTCTCTTCCTTCCATCTTCTTTTGAGGGTTCCTACATTGTCCAATATTATGGCCATAACTCAATCCAAACCAAACTCACTGTCATTGAGTCAATTCTGATTCATAGTTACCTACAGGGCAGAATGGAGGTGTGCCTGTGGGTTTCCAAGGCTTCAACCCAAAGTTACTTAGGAGTAATTGATGATCCGGCCCACAGTAGGTCATTAGCCTTGTTTTGGCTGACGGTATCGAGTTCCTTCATTTTCTTTTCCCACATATGGTCAAATAGAGCTTGTGTAATCCACTTGGCAAGGCCAGCTGTATAGTTGCTGTTTCTGATGTGGGAAAGGAGCCTTTGCCATTAAGAAGTGACTGATCTTGAAAAAATGATCACGATATCTCCAGGTTGAGTACTAGACCCCAGGTCATAGTTGCCAGCTACTGATTGTTCCTTTTCATTTGCAACTCCCCATTCCTATAGTTGACACTTGTCAATGTATCTTGATTGCATATTTGTAGAATTTTATACTAAAGAAATTGATAGAATTCTTAAATTTCTTCATCACTAACTTTAGTGATTGGTGCAAATTTGAATAATAGTTGAAATCATAGGCAGAAGAGGCTGTGTAGTACATTTTTATGTGTTTCTTGTCTTTAGGTCTGTGGAGTTGATTTTTACTCATAGTAAATCATATTAATAGATCATGTTAAAACAGAATAAATCACTGGTCCTGTGCCATCTTTATCATTGTTTCTGTGTGATCTCATTGTGTTAATACATCCATTGAGGGTTTTCCTCTTAGTATCTTACTCTTCACTTTATTGAGCATGATGTCTTTCTCCGTTGACTGGTTTTTACTTATAACAGGTCCAAAGTAGAAGTCTCACCAGCCTTGGTTCTAAGGAGTATTGTGATGTATGTCTTCCTGAACAAATTTGTTGTGTGAATGGTATATGAAGGAAAGGTAAAGAATTCATGGAAAATTTTCATTATCTTTTTATCAAAGCACTTTTATTCTGAGTTGGTCAAAGGTTTGTAGGGCAAAGAAATTTTCCATTCAAAAACTCTTATACATTGTGTTTCATAATGTTGATTGTAGTCCCCACAATATAGGATCACTTATCTCACTTAATCTCTATTTTTTACTGGTTGCATTCTTACATCTTAATGCTTTTGAAATTTGTCCTTTGGCAAGGGACACCCTTTTCATCTCAAATTATTGATAATTCTAAGATATGCATGCCATCTAAATGTTAATTTCTTCCTTATAGATCTATTGTTTGACTGAAAATTGAGTGATGAAGGGGAGTTTATTTCCAGACCTGATAGTTGATTGAAGGCCGCAGTCTCTATCTGATGAGTAAGCTTATATTTTATTATTATTTTGAATTTTGTTTCACATTTTTCTTCTGCACCATCCAAAATCCTTTTTGGAAGAGCTGGTAATGGTAGCTGGGTACCACCTATACCTTCCGGTCTCAAAATGATGGAAACTGATGCTCTTGTGGTTCATTTGTCCATTGGACTGATTTTTCCATGTATCTTTGATTTTCTGTGCTCCTCTTTCATCCAGACAGTAAGAAATAGTTATAACTCAGATGACTGCTCATGACCTTTTAAGGCACCATTTGTTACCCATCATGTACATACATTGTAGAACATTGTTCTGGGTGTGTGTGTGTGTGTGTGTGTGTACTGTGCTGTGTCATTGACATTGGTATTCCCTATGACTATGGTCCTGATTCCCAGGACCACTCATTTCTTTAGGTGCTTCATTATGTCTAAGTTGTGATAATTTTTCTCATTTTATTCTCCAAAACATGCATGATATCTTTCACAGCACACCTGAATATGCGTATTAAAAAATTCTCTGTCAAACTTACATATAAGAGCGTGTGGGATGTGCTTTACACAATTGATGTATGTATGGATTGTGATAAGAGTTGAATGAGCCCCTAATGAAATGACTAAAAAATAAATAAATTGTATAATGGAAGACATAAAGAGGACATTTCTCATAATAAATGTGTCTTTGTTGACCATCAAAAAAAAAAAGAGTGTATGGGTATGCAAACACATGCACATAGCTATGTATGCATACACACACAAATATATTCCAATTCTTCCAATGACACCCTTGAAGCCTACATGTCTATCCATGTCTCTACTTGCAGATAACCATTCTTGCAGGACTATGTTTATAATAACATTGATCACTTTTGCCTTTCATGCTTCTACTCTTCTTCCTATCTTCCATACTCTCTTATTTTTTCACTGCCCTTCCTCTTATTTTATATTTCTTCTCCTTCTCTCCAGTTAACACGTGTCTATCCTCTAGCCAGCATTTTTCCTCCCCTCCCTTTCTCTTCCTGACTCATCTTAAAAAATATTTATTTTACTGTGATAAACTATCCCTGTATATGGAGTACACTTTAGGTCTATTTTCATTTTTTGACTAATGAATCTCCGGTTTTCCCAGCACCGTTTGTTAAAGAATCTCTGCTTTGCACACTCCATGTGCTTTGGTCCATGGTCAACCATCAGCTGCCCACAGATGGATGAATGAATTTGTCATTGTTCTCAATGATATTCCAGTGATCTCTGTGTCTGTCATTATACCAGTGCCAGACTGTTTTGAGTACTATGTTTGCATAGTAGGTTTCAATAATGGGAAGTTTGAGGTTCTTCTTTTATAGTGATTATCTTCCTACTTTTCTTTATATGGTGATTTAAGTTTATTGTTTTCTATTGTTCTACCATTCCAGCATGCCTGGGGTGAATCCCACTAGGTCATGATATATTGTTTTTAACAATTTGTTCTGGATTTTATTTGCCAAGATTTTATTGAAAATATTTGCATCTACATTCATGAGATACATTGGTCTATAATTTTCTTTTACTGATGTTTTTGCCTGGTTACGGTTTGTTTCATTAAATGTGTTTGAAAAGTGTTCCATCTTTTTCTATACTCTGGGATCCTACATATAGCATCACTTTTTCTATAAATGATTGGAAGAAAGATTGGCTATCAATGGTTTTGTTGTTGTGGTTGGAAGTTTTTGAATGACCTGATCAATGTCTTTTTTTTTGTTATGGATCTGCTTAAATTTTGTATTTATGTTGTGTATGAAGGGGCCCTGGTGGTGTAGTGGTTACAAGTTGGGCTGTGATGCGCATGGTCCACAGTTTGAAACCACCAGCAGTTCAGCTGGAGAAAGACTAGATTTGCTACTCCCGTCAACAGTTATGGTCTCAGAAACCCACATCGTGTTGCTGCAAGTCAGCACTCACTTGATGGCACCAAGGTTTTGTTGTTAAATGGGTAGGAAGTAATGTTCCTAGAAATTCACCTGCTACATTCTTTTTCAAATTTTTGGAGTGTAGTTCTTCATGGGGTTGTTATGAAGTGCTCCCAAGTCAGTTCCAACTCACATTAACGCTGTGTACAACATAATAAAACGATGCCCAGGCCATCCATCCTCATTATTGTTACTTGTGAGCCCAGTTTCACATCCTTTGTATTAATCTATCATCTCCAGCATCTAACTCTCTGTCTCTTAGCCCTCTACTTTACCAGGAGCAGTCTCTCCTGAGATATGTCAAAGTACATGAGAAATCTTTCCATCTCCATTGGTAAGCAGCATGCTAACTGTATGTCTCCCACGATAGGTGTTTTTCTTCCCCCAGTCATCATTGGCACTTTCTTCACCAGGGCCATCATTCAAATGCTTCAGTTCTTCTTCAGTGTTTTTTTTCAATGATTAACTTTCAGATGATAAATGGTGATTGAAAATATCATGGCTTGGGTCCAGCACACCTTAGGCCACAAAGTGACCACCTTGATCATCATCACTTCAAAGAGGTCTTACACAGCAAGAAGAGAACCTTGACCACTTCAATCGTTTTTGTTTCCCCCGTTTATCAGGATGTTATCTATTGGTTCTGTTGTGAAGACTTTGGTTTTCCTTAAATTGAGTTAGAACCTGCTTTAAAGCTTGTTCTTGGTCTTTATTAGCAAGTGTCTCATGTCCTCTTGAATTTTATCAAACAAGATTGTACCATCTGCATATCACAAGTTGTTTCTAAACCTTCCTCCAATCCTAATGACACGTTCTCCATGTAGTGTAGCTTCTCATATTATCTGTGCAGAATGCAGATTGAATACGTTGGGTGAAGGGATACAACCCTGATGCACTGCATTTGTGATTTTTAAACCACTTGTTCTGTTCAATTCAGTGCCTCTCGGTTCATGTAAAGGTTCAGTGTAAGCGCAAGGAGGTGTTCTGGCATTCTCATCTTTCAGAGTATTCTGTTATTAATCTTTTTTTCCCCACTTACTTCTGTTCTGTCATTGCCCATTTCAGTTCTCATTCATTGTGCTCTTTGCATCTTCTCCTTTTCCTTTGGTAGATTTGCCTGTGGTTTGTCGGAGAAATTATTTTTAGATTTGTTGATACTTCTCATTGTTTCTTCCATTTATTTATTCTCTAATATTTATTATTCCTATTCTTCTGGTGACTGTACATTTATTTTTCTGCCCTTTTACTAACTGTTAGAGACATTGAGTTAAAGCAGTGACTGATTCTTTCTTGTTTTCAGATGTGTGTTAATTTCTATTGATTGCCCTTTGAGCCCTGCATTTGTTGAGTCCCAAAGGTTTGTTATGTTGTATTTTCAATCTCATTTGACTCAAGGATAAGAATTCATTGTCCTTTAATTTCATTTTGCTTGGAACAGAAAATTTTGGGGGGAAATTTTCATTTTTCAAAGCCTCCTTGCTTTTAATATTCTTCATCAATACTATAACTCATATATGTCAATTTTCTTATGTCTTTCATATTAATTGTCTTGTTCTTCCTATAGATGATGTGATTGAAAATACCATGACTTGGGTTAATCTCACTTTAGTCTTGAAACTGTTATCTTTATCTTTTAAAACTTTCCAGAGGGGTTCCACCAAATGTGCCTAATGCAATGCATTGTTAGATCTCTTGCTTGTTTTTTATTACATGCAGTTAGTAATACTACTTACCCAATGCCGTAAGACTTAAAGGATATATTTTATTACATTGATAGAACATGGTACCTCACAATTTATTAATACATCTCCTCTAATATAAAGAATATACACCATTCATCCAATCTGGAGTTGAGTTCACACTTATATGAATTGACTGTGGATCATATTTACCACTATTTTCTTAATGTATGAAAGATTACTCAACACATTGAAAGATATGAGAATAATTTGTCAAAATAATGAAACCAATAGTCATTAAGTTTGTACATTTAGATAAATTTAGTGTGAAAAATAAGCCACTTAGTAGGTTAGATATTTTTTTTAAGTTTTTATATTTTCTGTAGCCCCTAAATAATATGACTCAACTAATTACTTCTAAAATAGTGCTACCATTATTAAGATATCTCTTGAAAATACCAGAGTTAAAGACCTAGTAAGTTTAGTTGGGTAGACTTTGACTGACTTAGTTATGCAACTTCAGATGAATATGCACTTAATCAATTTTGGATGACTTCATTTTGTAAATTATGGTTGGTGCTTACTTTTCCTCACTTTCAAGTTCCAGTTTTGGTTTCTGAATTAATCATCATAATTTACAAGTAAAAATTTACAGGAAGGATTAAGATCACATGGCTTACTGCTCAGTTGTTTGTTTTTCCAATGTAAGCATTGCAAATAATTAATTGGTTTGGCTGGAAAAGCATCAGTGAAAGATTAAACAAAATTAATTTAATAATTTTGGAATATAACTTCTTCCTTTTCCTGAGAACTTCTAAAAATCAAGAGATATGAAGTTGTTTCCAATACAGACATTAAAAATGGCTGATATAAGGCTGTTCATGCAAAGGTTGGAAACACAACACAAAGGGAATGTCTGTAGGAAGAAAGCTTTTCTGGTATCTTAGCTATGAGAGTCTTGGGGACTAAGGCTAGGAAATTGACTGTGAGTCTAAGGTGTGTTGTTGGTGGTGGTCTTATGTGCCATTGGGTTGGGTCCATCTCATAATGCCCCTATATACAACAGATAAAACGTGCCCAATCCTACAACATTTACAAACTGGTAGCTATTTCTCTGTATCACTGAGTCCAATTGAAGACCATCTTTTTTATTGGCTCTCTCCTTTGCCAAGAATCAAGGTTGTATTGGGGAGGTTTTACATCAACTTGGGTAGGCTAAAGAGCCCTGGTGTCATAGTGGTTATGCATTGGGTTGCCGTTTGCAAGCTCAGCATTTGAAAACTACCATTGATTTAAAGGTAGATAAACAGGGCTTTCTACTGCAGTAAACAAACAGTTATAGTCTCAGAAACTCACAGGGGCAATTCTACCTTGTGCTATAGGATTGGTATGGCAGTGAGTTTTGAGTAGGCCAGGATTTTCCTGTGATATGATCTAACAAAATGTGGTCAGGTCCACGATGGGATCTTCTGTGAAGCATCCAAGCACCTTTGGGATGCGAATGCAATGTTGTTTTATTAGGCGCCATTGAGTCAATTCTGACCCATAGCCACCTTATGTACAACAGTCCTGAGATCTCTTGGCAATTGTTCTTATGACCGAGCCCATTGTTGCAGCCAATTTGTCAATGCATCTCCTTGAGGGCCCTCCTCTTTTTCACTGCCCTTTTATTTTACTAAGCCCGATGTCCTTCTCTAGGGAATAGTCTCTCCTGAAAATATGTTCAAAATATGTAAAAAGTGTTGCCATCCCTACCTCTATGGAACCCTCTGAGTATACTGGTTTTAAGCTAGATAGGTCTGTCATTTTAGCAGCAATGATACCTTCACTATTCTTCTCAAATACCACAATTCAAATGCAACCATTCTTCTTTGATATTCCTTATCAAATGTCCAACTTTCAGAGGCATATGAAACAATGGAAAATACCATGATTTGGGTCAGACACATGTTACTCCTCAAAGTAACATCCTGGTTCTTCAGTATTCTAAAGAAGTCTTGTGCACCAGATTTACCTAAGGCAATGTGCCTTTAGATCTTTTTGATTGCTATATCCATGAGCATTGATTGTGGATTCAAGCAAGACAAGATCCTTAAGAACTTCAACCTTTTGCTCCATTTATCATGATATTATTTATTGGTCCGCTTGTTAGGATTTTTGTCTTTTTTACATTGAGTCATAATTCTCAGGGCTGCAATCCTTGATCTTCAACACTAATGGCTTCAAGTCCTTATATTGTGTTATCAGCATATCACAGGCCATTAATATGTCTTCCCCCCAATCCCGAAACCACATTCTTCTTCATATAATCCAGTTTATCTCATTATTTCCTCAGCATACAGATTGAATAAGTATGGTGAAAGGATACAACCCTAATGCACACCTTTCCTGATTTCAATTCATACAGTATTCCTTTGTTTGATTCTGACAACTGCCTTGCGATTTATGTACAAGTTCCACAGAAGCACAATGAAATGCTTTGGAATTATCATTCTTTCCAAGGTTATCCATAGTTTGTTGTAGTCCACACGGTCAAATGCCTTGGCATAGCCAATACAATGCACGTAAACCTATTTTTGGTATTTTCTGAATTTAGCCAAAATGCACCTTTTATCAGCAATGGTATATCATGCTTCTGTCCTTGTGTAGGGCCTTTGTGTAGTAGTGAGTATGCACTGGGCTACGATCAACAAGGTCTTCAGTGCGAAACCACCAGCCACTCCTCAGGAGAAAGATGGGGCTGTCTACTTCTGATAACGGTCATAGTCTCAGAAACTCACAGGGGCACTTCTACTGTGTCCTATATAGATGGCTGTTGTGAGTTGGCATTGACTCATTGGCAGTGAATTTTGTTTGGTTTGGGTGTCCTCTTCTGAATCAGGCCTGAAACTCTGGTAGCTCCCTGTCAATGGACTGCTGCACCTGTTGGATGATCTTCAGTGAAACTGCTGGCCTGTCATATCAATGGTATTATTCTACACTTTAGGAATTCTATTGGGTCATCTTTCTTTGGAATGGCTATAAATATGAATCTTCACTGTCAGTAAGCCAAGTCACTGTCTTCCACATTTCTTGGCATAGACAAGTGTTTCCGGTTTCCATCAGCTTGTTGAAACATTTCAGTTGCTGTCCATCAAGTTCTGAAGCCTTGTTTTGGGGTGCATATTGACCTTCTTCCTTCGGCACCATTGGGTCTTGCTCCTATGCTACCTCCTGAAATGGGAGAATACTGTGACTCTGTACTCATTTTATTTTGATACTTCCTCTATCATACAGTATTTTCCCATATAATCTTTTAATATTGCAACTTAAGGTTTAATTTTTTCCTCAGTTCTTTCAATTCAAGATATGCTGAGCGTGTTTTTCTTCTTTTTTTCTTTTCTCTTTGGTTTACTAAGTCTAGGGCTGTGCACATTTCCTTATAATATTTGACTTGGTCTTCTCAAACTGCCCCTGGAAACTTTCTATTTAGCCATTTGTTTTAATTATTTCTTCCCTTTTCTTTAGTTACTCTATCATTGAGAGCAAGCTTCAGAGTCTCTTTGGACATCCACTTTGGTGTCAGATGATGTGGATGACATCCACTTTCTTTCCTGTCTTTTTAACAAACATTTGTTTTCTTCATGAATGATGTTCTTCAGGGCCTCCCACAGCTCACCAGGTCTTCCTTAGTGTTCAATACAACAAATTTGTTCTTGAGAGGTTCTTGAAATTCAGGTGTGATAGATTCAAAGCTATTGTTTGGCTCACGTGAATTTGTTTTATATCTTCCAGCTTTAACATGAACTTACATGTGAGCAATTGATAGTCCGTTCCACAGTCAGCCCCTGACCTGATGTTAGCTGCTAATAGGGAACCTTTCCATCACCTCCTTTCCCAGGTATAGTCATTTGGGAAGAGGGTGGAATGCTACCTTCATAATGTGATCACAGTCTTGATACAATTGAAGGAGGTTTCATTCAGGATGTGGCCTACTCTTAGTACATATTGAAAATGTGCAGAAGCTAACTTACTTCTACTGCTGGATCGGACCCTTCATCTGATTTGGTGACCTCCTTGTATATTGCTTGTGGAACCTATGGACCATCAGCAGAAATCGGGCCTTGGATTCATTCAACTCTGCATTCAGCAGCCAGTGGTCTTCCGACTTCATTTTCCTGTTTTCTGTTCATCAAGCCCTGCAGCTACAAGAGTCAAGAGAAGCCACTCTTTTAAATCAGATCCATGGACTTGCACGGGATTGGACTTACCATTTCTACTACTGTGTGATATAAATATCTTTCTATATACATACGTACAAGACTCACTAGTTTTGCTTCTCTAGAGAATTCAGCCTAACACAATGTCCTTATCCAGGAAACTAGTCCCCGCAGACAACAACAAGGAGAATGTGTGTGGAATGAAGGCTCACCATCCTTAATTCTGAGGCGCTCTGGCTATACTTCTTTCAAGACAGATCTTTTTTGTTCTATGGAAGTCCTTGGTATATTTAATATTCTTCACCAACATGATAATTCAAATGCATCATTTTTCTTGTGGTCTACCTCTTTTTAAATCATTTTATTAGGGGCTCCTACAACTCTTATCACAATCCATACATACATCAATTGGGTACAGCACATTTGGACATTCATTGCCCTCATCATTCTCAAAACATCCGCTCTTCCACCCAAGCCTCTGGCATCAGCTCCTCATTTTTCCCCTCCCTCCCCGCTCCCCACTCCCTCATGAACCCTTGATAATTTACAAATTATTATTTTGTCATATCTTGCACTG
>NW_022103915.1:22375677-22387216 GCF_000313985.2 Echinops telfairi | reverse complement strand
TTCAGCGGTTGTGTCGGGAAGGTGAACATCATAGAATGCCAATTTAATAGAAGAAAGTATTTTTGCATTGAGGGAGTACTTGAGTGAAGGCCCAATGTCCTGCTACCTTAATACTAAACCTATAAATATATGCACATAGATCTATTTCCCCATCCTCATATATAAATATATTTGCACATGTACATGCCTTTATTTAGACATCTATAAATGCCCTTTGCCTCCTAGCTCTTTGTTCTATTTCCTTTGACTTTCCTCTTGTCCCCCTATCATGCTCAATCTTCATTTGGGTTTCAGTAATTCCTCTTGGTTACATTACCCTTGATCACGCCCTACCAGGCCACCCACACCTTCCTCACTACCAATTTGGATCACTTGTTGTTCCCTTGTCCCTGGGTTTGTTAACACCACTACCTTTTCTCCCCTCTCCCATGCCCCCCCACCCCCGAACTGTAGGTCCAGTTCACTGTCTAGCTTTCAGATGCATATGATGCAATTGAATGTGTCATAATGTGAGTCAGGCAAGTTTATTTCTCAAAGCAACACATTTGCCTTTTTAAACACTTCAAAGATGTGTATATAAGGGCCTAATCAGGGAGAGATTTTCAGAAAAAGATATGAGAGGTAGGAAGGTAGGAGTTGGCTAGGCATGGGGAGTGTTGAACTAAAGGTTATTGAAAAAGGCCTCAGCATTTCCTTACTTAGTTCTGGACATAGGGAGATCTTTCAGAATCTGATCTACTTGATACCAACAGAGGACCGGTAAACCTATGCTATTATACCAGAGAGTCATTACTTTAGGATTATCCCTGGCATGGGGAATGATCTAAGATTTAGCTTACAACAAGAGAGATTAAGCTTAGAGCTATCAACTCACCTTACCTCCATCTAAATGAATAAGTAACTCAGTCTTGGTGGAGAATCTGGAAAGCCTATTACAGTGTCCAATACATAAATGCTGTAGAATAGTAAAATTAATATGAATTATTTTAAAAAATCACAATTTAATTTAGGAAGGTATAAGATATAAAACACAAATGCTAAAAAGAAATGTTTTCTTCCTTTTTACAAGAAAAATAAGAGGAGAAAATATTAGACAAATGGGAAAGATAATGCACATTATAATTTTAAAAAAAGGTCCTTGAGAAAAAAGGAATTGTCCATCTTATTTTCTAATGAAAAATGGTTAAGATAACCTGACACATAAAAATGTTCCAAACTTGCTTTCCACTTATCTGCATTGTTCTTTTTAAACAGTTTTATTGACATATAATTCACATATCACAAAATTCAATGGTTTACTCATCTTTTTATAAGTTGCACAATCATCACCACAATCGATTTTAGAACATTTTCTTCTTTCTTGTGCTCATTCTTATTAGCTCCTCATTTCTTCCCAACATCCCTTGCCATAACCGTAAAACATTTATAATGCAGTTACTGTCTCTATAGGTTTACCAATGATGGATTTCATATCAAGAGAAACATACCAAAATCAAACCCCAAAAATCTCAGCAACATTAACAAATAAAACAGTGAAAAACCTCAATCAAAAGAAAGAAGAAAATAAAAAACAGAAAAAAATTTAAAATGGGTTAAAAGGGAGAACGAATGATAGGATGTTAAATTTTATCCTAAATACATCCGCATTAGTCCACTTTCCAATGTCTGTGTCTGATAGCCACATTATTCACGTCCCTGGTCAATGGTCAGAGGGTTTATATGAGAAGCTTAATCCGTGTGGGCACCCTGTGAATTGATTTGGGGGTTTCACTCTCATCCATAGCCTTCTACAAACTGGAGGCTCAGAATTTAAATTCTAATACCGTTCCCTCCATTGGTTTTGGATTTTGTTATGTATAATCATTAGATCACACAGGCCAGCCAGCTTTTTATGGTGTGCTTCTTCTGTATGGACTTAGCTGTCGCTTAAATGGCTGCTTCTTTAAACACAAACCTAAGACTGCAGACACTCTTCTTTCTACTAGCAGAAGACCATGGAATTTCTTCACTACACTCTGCTGTCGCACCAATGTATTCTGTGGTCTCTTCATGAGGGCAAATATCAAGTAGGGATGCATCATTAGAAGTAATGGTTCTTCAATTAGCCTATGATTAAGTGAAAGCCCCAAATTAATTAATCTATCTGCGGTTTACATGTTTCTCTGATTCATAAAAGTATTCAAAACATATCGAATTATATAGTGAATACATTAGTAAGCCTTCAATTTTTAAAATAATCTCTGACCTTTAATAAAGAAGCAACCATCCTTCTCGGTCATTAGGCAGGAACTTTCATAGCTTTCTTTTTGTAGTGGGATACCTGTTTTCCATGAAGGAGAAAGTCTCATGGCATCAAGGAATTCAGACTCTTCCCAAAAGGGAAAGGCAAGAGCATCCATAGTGGTAATTGTAGATTTTTTAAAAACTTTAAGTTAACTTCCAAAATGATCTGTACTGGAATTTGCATTCATATTGTGGTTCAGTAAATTAAAAGCTGGGTGACCAAAAGCAAATTTATCGATTTCTCAGTTTCAGCTTCTTCATTCAAACTTAGGCTATGAAAAAGAAATTTGCAGGTTTATTGTATCTTCAAATAAATGGGTCTGAAGTGTTAAAATAACACTTGGGAAGAAGGTTTGCTAATAATAATAGTGAAGTGGAAAAGTCATTATTGCACAAAACACAGATTGCAGAAGCCATAAAAGGAAAATGTACTTCATTTTCACCTTGTGGAAAGCTTTGATTTTTAGAACAAGGTAAACAACTGCAAGACCCAGGAGAAATCTGATATTTTTAAAATGTTTATGAAGCACTAAGACAGGACCAGAATTCAAAGAAAATAAATGGAGAAAGTACATGAAGAGGTCATGCCAAGGAAATAAAATACAAATGATATGAAAATATATGAGAAAATGTTAACCATCATGTGTAATTTAAAAAATGAAAATTAAAATAATACGATACCTTTTTCATGTTTAAAAGAAAAAGAAGTGAGAGAATGCACTGTTTTGATGAAAGCTCCACAATTCATGTTCACAGTTGATGTAAGTGTAAATTAGTGTGATCTCTTTGGGGAACAATTTGGAAATAGATATGAATTAAAAATAAACATACCTTTTGACCCAGAGACTTTATCTCCAGGAATGCATAAATTTAAACCTACTTGATTATTTACTGCAAACTTATTTTCAGTAGGAAAATATCAGAATTAATTGAAATGTTCTGAGTAGGAGTTTGTGGTAGAGTGGAATATGTTAATATGGCTCTTCTCCCCAGCTTTCTGTGGTGATGGTCGTTAAGTGCCTTCCAGTTGGTTCTGACTCATAGAGACCCATTGGACATCAAAGGAAACATTGCCCTGTCTTGGGCCAGTTCATAGTTTTGCTTTCTTTTGAACATATTGGTAAAGCCGCTGTGTGAGTCTCCTGGAGGGTCTTCTTTTTGCCTATTCCTCTACATTCTAAAGCAGTGGTTCTCAACCTTCCTAATGCTGCAACCCTTTACTGTGGTTCCTCATGTTGTGGTGACCCCCAATGATAAAATTATTTTTGTTGCTATTTCATAAGTGTAATTTTGCTACTGTTATGATTTGGCAACCCCTGTGAAAGGGGCATTCGACCCCCAAAGGGGTCGCGACCCACAGGTTGAGAACCACTGTTCTCAAGCATGAGATCCTTTTCCAGGCAGGAGTCTCTCCTGACAATATGTCCAAAGTATGTGAGGGGAGATCTCGCCATCCTTGCCTCTAAGGAGCATGCTGGATGTACTTCTTCCAAAACAAGTTTGCTTATTCTTTTGGCAATCTTAGGTACTTTCAATATTCTACACTGGTATCATAATAGAAATGCCTTGATATTTCTTCACTCTTCAATATTCAGTTTCCAACTTTAAGAGGCAATGAAAAACACATCACTTAGGACAGGAGTACCTTTGTCCTCAGAGTAACAACTTTGCATCTCAATATTTTAAAGAGGTCCTGTGTAATTCATCTCCTGATCTCTTTACTACTGCTTCCATGAACATGGATTGTGGATCTAAGCAGGATGAAATAATTCCTTGTCACCTTCATTCTTTTTATGCTTATAATGATATTATTGATTGTCCCAGGTATGAGGATGCTGGGTTATTTACATTCATCCGAAAACCATACAAAATGCAGCAATCCTTGATCTTCAACAGCAAGTGCTTCAAGTTCTCCTGACTTTCAGCAAGAAAGGTTGTGTTATCTCCATATCTCAGGTTGTTAGTAAGCCCCCAATTCTGATACCACATTATTCTTCGTATATTCCAGCTTCTCTGATTACTTCTCAACATTAAGATTTAATAAGTATGGTGAGAGGATACAACCTTGATCACACACTGCCTGATTTTAAACCATGCAATTACTCCCTTGTTTTGTTCACACAACTGTTTATTAACCTTTGTAAAAGTTCTGCAGGAGCACAATAAGCTGTTCTGGAATTCCCATTCTTCTCAAGGTTACCTATAATTTGTTAACAGCCACACGCTCACATGTATCAGGACAGTCAAAAAACCACAAGTAAACCTATTTCTGGCCAAGGTTAACCAGACATCAGCGATGATGTTCCCTTGTTCCATGTCACCTTCTGAATATGGCCTGGATTGCTGGCAGCTCACAGTTGTATAATCTTCAGCAAAATTTTGCTTGTATGTGATATCAATGATGTTCTATAGTTTGAACATTCTATTGGGTCACCTTTCTTTGGAAGAAGCATAAATATGGCTCTCTTTCAGTCAGTTGGCCAAGTACCTGTCTTCCAAATTTCTGGCATATATGGCATGTGTGTTCAGGTCTTCATCAGCTTGCTGAAACATTTCCATAGATGTACGTGCCCTCAATTCCTGAAATCTTGTTTATGGCTAATGCTCTTAGTGTGGCTTGAGCGTCTTCCTTCAGCACCTTTGGTTCTTGCTCATATACTACCTCCTGCAATGGTGGAATATTGACTAGTTTTTTTGGTATAGTGACCGTGTATTCTTCCCATCTTCTTGCATCGTTTTCTTAATGCTTCTTGCATCGTTCAATATTTGCTTGTAGAATCTTTCAGTAATTTCAACTCAAAGCTTGATTTTTTTTCTTCAGTGATTTAAATTTTAGGCATTCTGAGCATTTTTTTAATTAATTGTATTTTTTTAAATCATTTTATTGGGATTATTACAGCTCTTATAACAATCCAATCATCCATTGTGCCAAACACAGTTGTACATCTGTTGCCATCATCCTTTTCAAAACATTTTCTTTTTACTTGAGACCTTGGTATCAGTTCCTCATGTTCCCCTCCCTCCCCCATCTTCCCTCCCTCATGAACTCTTGATAATTTATAAATTATAATTATTTTCATACCTTACACTAATCACTGTTTCTCTTCATCCAAGGTTCTGTTGTTCGTTCTCCTGAGCGGGTGGGGGTGCTATATGTTGATTCTTGTGATTGGTTCCTCCTTTCTCTCTCCACCTTCCCCCTACCTTCAGGGGTTAATCTGTCCTGATTTATCTGGCCTGTGTTGAGAGCACTTATCTGTATTAGTGTAAATGCTTTTGTATAGCAGGATTTGTAAGGTAGAATTGGGGTCATGATAGTGTGTATGGGGAAGCATTAAAGAACTAAAGCAGTGGTTCTCAACCTTCCTAATGCTGCAATCCTTTAATACAGTTCCTCATCTTTTGGTGACCCCCAACCATAAAATTATTTTTGTTGCTACTTCATAACTCTAATTTTGCTAGTTATGAATAATAATATAAATATCTGATATGCAGGATTTAATTTCATTTTTACAAATTGAACATAATTAAAGCTTAGTGATTAATCACAAAAACAATATGTAATTATATATTGTGAAATATTTATTTCTAACTAAAAATAAATGAAATTCTGTCTTGAAGCATGGTGTAGCATGGGTAACAGTCTTAATATAACAATAGTAAACTACATTGCAACATTTTGGGACAGTATGCATAAAAAGCCACTGTCAGTGTGAAAGTTGAGATAGCTACTTTCTCACCAAATCAGAAATTCTCAGGGCAGTCTTTGCAAGGGCACAATGAAGATCTTCTTCCACACCAAGTCTATTTCTGTATTTATGCCTGATAACCAACAATATGGAAAACCCTGTTTCACAAAGCTAAGCTGCTGGAAATGGAAGAAGAAGGTGCAACCCAGTCCCAGACAGAATGGGATAAGACTGAAAACACTTGATCCAGAATTTTGTAACTGGCATTGTAGAGAGATCAGTTCTTGCCCCATCACTTTTAATACGTTTAGTGAACTCCTCTTGTGCTGTCTCAGGAACATCTTCCATTTTGACTGTGAACGGGCTTCTGGCTAGTGCAAATGGGGTGTCAGGTAGATTTGGAAAGTGCAATGAAATTTCATCTGCAAGCATGTTCAAGTGCTCTTTCATAGAAATTATTATCATAATCCTATTGTCTGGTTCAATGTCATGTTCCTCAAAGAAAGCAGAAAAGATAGGCAACATGCAAATTTTATTTTCATCCAACTTTTTTTCCAAAGCTTAAGTTTCATTTGGAATGATCAGATCTTTTCAGACAAATAGAGCCATGTTGCATTTGGTCCAGGCAATGATAAATTCAACTCATTCAAGATGGCAAAGATGGCAACCACGTAAGCTATTTTCTGTTCACGTTTCCGAAAAGTGCTGTGAACTGCAGTCTTGCTTTCTGATTAAAAAACGTTTTGAGTTCATCATGAATCTCTAAAACACATTTTAAAGCCTTTCCTCTCGACAACCATCTCACTTCAGTGTGGTATAGCAGAGCATGATTTGGCACATCCAACTCGTTGCACAGTGCGAAAACAGTCGACTGTTTAAAGTGCTCACCTTTACAAAATTTACAGAACTTATGACGCTTTTCATTACTTCTTGTAACTCTTGTGGCAGTGTCTTCATTGCTAATATTTGCTGATGAATCACACAGTGAGTTCCGATGCCTTTTGGTGACTTATTCAGTACCAAATGTTGAAATCCAGATTGACATCCTAGCATACCTGGCATACCATCTGTGCAAACACCACAAACCTTTACTCAAGAGATCTTACGTTCTTTCAGAAATGAACCAACTATGTTAAATACATCACATGCAGTAATTGTCGTTTCAAGAGGTTTGCAAAAAAGAAACTTGTCTTTAAAGTAGACATCATTAACATACCTCACGCAAACCAGTAACTGTGATCAGTTTACAACGTCTATAGATACATCATGCTGGATGCTAAATGTTGGAAGTGGAGCAGATTTAATTTCCTGGATTACCTGACCAAGAATATCAGCAGACATGTCATCTATTCTCCTGTGGACGGCATTGTTACATAAGGAAATTGCACTCAATTTCATAACAAATCCACATCTGTTCATAACTCAAACAAGGTATTTAGCCACTGTCAACAGTAAATCCTTAGCAATGGGGTGAGGTTTCATAGCTCTGGCGATTCTGAGTGCCCCAAATATGAAGCTTCAATGGCTGCTACGTTTTGTTTGTGGTACTTGCCACCAGTGGTCTGGCTTTCTTGAGTCCATCAGTTTTGCTTCTAAAATAGTCAGGATCCTTGCCTGCTCAGATGCTTGCTATCAAAATAGTGTTTTAGTTTGTTCAGCTTCATAGATTTGGCTGATTGAAGTTCACAACAAATAACACATTGTGGCTTCTCAACTCCTGCTGTAATTACTGAGGTAAAACCATACTATAAAAAATTCTCACTATATTTTCTTTTCTTAAAATTCTTCGCTACACGATCCATTGTTATGAGATGGTTTGCTAATGAAAATAGTTATACAATAACTTTAATAATACAAAAGATGATACATGGCATAGTTTAGTCAATACAGTTCATTCAAGTTTCCTATGATTTACCATTCCGTGTTGTTCTTTTTTACATACTTGTTACTATCACAGGGGGCAGTATTCACAACCACCACAGCTGAATATAAAAAGACAAATCAGCATCCAGATTAAGTTCCCATGGTACAGATATATACATATTATTTGCAATAGTTGACAATTTTATAGTACATGATTTTAAATTTATCCAGTAATTATAATTCATGAAGTGTCGTTTTTACCTCCAATATTGCTGTTTTCAACACAGCAGCTGCTTTTAACAGAGTAGCTGCTTTCAGCACAGCAGCTGCTCTCTACACAGTAGCTGCTCTCTGCACATGTGTGACTGGTCTGCATAAGTACTTTATGGAGCCAACCCTGTCACATACACCTGTATTTGTATGGGGTATATGTAATGAGGTTGGCGCAATGATGTCATCACACTGGGTACTTGTATGTGGGCGTATCTGCAGGTGGACAGACCTGCCTGGAGACCAATAGAGGAGTGGTGTCTCGGTTTCTAAGACCATCAGAAATATGTGTTTTCCGATGGTCTTAGGCGACCCCTGTGAAAGGGTTGTTTGACCCCCAAAGTGGTCGCAATCCACAGGTTGAGAACCACTGAACTAGAGGAATGTTGTGTTTCATTAGTGCTTTACTGCACCCTGGCTGGCTCATCCATCCTTGTGACCTTCTTTGAGGGGATGTCCAATTGTCTACAGATGGGCTTTGGGTCTCCACTCTACACTCACCCCCTGGGTCTTCTCATGTTTGATACCTAAGCCCATCAACACCTCATGATCACATAGGCTGGTGATCTTCCATGTGGGCTTTGTTGCTTCACAGCTAGATGGATGCTTGTTTATCTTCAAGCCTTTTCACCATATTTGCTTATGCACCCATTTTGTCTTCAGTGATTGTGCCAGGAAAGTGAGCATCACAAAAATGCCAGGTTACTAGAACAAATTGTTCTTGTGTTGAGGGAGTACTTCAATAGAGACCCAATGTCTGTCTAGTACCTTAATATTGAACATTTAATATATGCACATAGATCTATGTCCCTATCATTATATATACATCTATTTACATATGTACGTTCCTGTATTTAGACATCTGTAAATGTCATTTGCCTCCTATTTCTTTCCACTTGTTCCTTTTACTTTCCTCTTGTCTCACTATCATGTTTGGCCTTTATTTGGCTTTCATTAATTCCTCTTGTCTACATTGAACTTGATGAATTTCCACCAAGCATCCTACACCCTACTTGCCTTGATTTTAGATGACTTGTTGTTCCCTTGTCCCTCAGTTTCTTGGCTCCTCCTTTGCTTTCCCCCACCTACCCCTCTCCCATGTCACCCTAGAACTGTCGGTTCCATTTTATTTTTGGGATTGTTTATCCTGCCTATCTTATATAGATACACATAAAAACAAAAAACAAACTACCACCACCAATAAAGGAAAGCCTATAAATAGTTCCAGGTCTGTCTGTTGACTTTTATGAATATTTTTCAATCAAGTCTGATGAAGTGCCATACCATGTCCCCAAAGTCCATTTTTGGGATTTCTCAGTGATTTCTTGCTTTGCTCCCCTTGCTGCTCTGTTGCACAACCATCATGTTTTGCCCTGGTGTGGTGTGGCCAGATGTTGTTCTCCGTAGTACTGTGGGTCAGTGAGGGGATGCTGTGTTTCATGGTGGGGCCAGCCCTATGGTCCTCTCTGTGCATTGACTGCTCCAAGCAGGAATATCATCATCTGGGCTTGGTGGGCCAGGATGTGTTCCACAATTTCTTTCTCTCTCCTTCCCTCTTAGTTTGCTGAGCATGTTCTTTTGTTTTGTTGTGTTATGTTTTCCTAACTCTAGGGCTGTCAACCTTTCATTATAATATTTCAATTTGTCTTCTTAAACTTCCCTTAGACATTTTCTGTAGATCTTTGGACTTTATAATATATTGCATTTGCTTTAACTACTCTCCTATTAAGGACAAATGTCAAAGTCTCTACAGCCATTCACTTTGGGCTTCTCCTTCTTTATTGGCATTTGAATGACCTTATGTTTTCTTCATGTATGATGTTCTTGATTATCTCCTACAGTTCATCAGGTCTTCTGTCACCTGTGTCCCATGCAACAAATCTGTTCTTGAGATGGTGTTGAAATTTAGGTGTGTTATACTGAAGACTATATTTTGACTCTTATGGACTTGTTTTAATTTTCTTCAACTTCAACCTGAACTTACATATGAGCAATTCATCGTCTATTTGCCAGTCTGTTTCTAAACCCAAACCCCAATCCAACTTTCTGCCATGAAGTCAGCGTGGACTCTAGGCAACCCTATAGGACAATGTAGATCTGCTCCTGTGGGTTTCTGAGACTGGATGCATGAATTCATTTTATATTTGACACATTAAAAATTCACTGCTGTTTAGTCAATTCTGACTCATAGTGATCTTTTAAATCAAAGTAGAACTGCACCATCCCAATTCTAAAATTGTAATTTTTTACAAAAGCAGACTACTGCAACTTTTTTTCACTGAACAGCAGCTGTATTTAAGCAACCAAGCTTTCTACTCAGCTAAGTGCATAAGCGCTGCACTACCAGGACAGCATTATGTTTAAAAAATATTTATCTGAAATGAAAACTTCAGAAAACCATAACCTAGCACAAATCCCCTAATAGTGTGTCTACCTAGAATGCAGTAAACATTCTAGTTTGTTGAATGAATCCATGGAACAACATCACATAGGGACCTTGAGATGCCCACTACACATTTCTTTCCCAGATTGTTTACCTGAGTTTTGGAACTGCATCTAAAACAGTTACCTGGGTGTTTCTGTTCTGTACATTCAACGTTGGCTTCCATAGTCACTTTTCCTCTAAAAGCACCTCCTCTTTCTCTGAGTTCTATCTGCATAATTGTACTATCAACCATTTGTCATACAAGCCAGGATTTGATCCCTCTTAATTGATTATTAATTTTATTATTTTCTGAGCTGAGCAATTGCAACAGATTTCTTGATATCTCTCCTTTCTGATGCATAATCCACACTACCAGAGAAGATTGCAATGTGGAATCTATAACTCCTCAGTTGAAAGAATCTTTGACTTTCACTACCTACAGGAAACAATCTCAACTTTGGAATGTGACCTTGACTAATCTGCAGTATTATTTCGAATTCATGATTGTGAGTTCATATTCACAGGGATTAACAAACTGTGACAAATTGCTAACTCAGTTTTCCTAGTGTTTTGTTGTTGTTGAAGATAAAGTATTTGGAAGTGCTCTCTCAATTATTTATTTTGTATAATAGACTTTGTTAACAGATCATAAGCCAATTCGCTTATTCACTCTTCTTTGAAAAGCCAGAATGAAGGCTGAACATGGTATTGGGATGGGAGGAAAGCCTAAAGAAATAGAGGAAAGAAGTAGGAGGCAAAGGGCATACATACAACCTAAATACAGACATGTACATTTGTAAATATATTTAAGATTAAGGGGGGAACAGATCTAGGTGCAATAGTTATTGGTTTGGTAGTAGGGTGGCAGGTGGACATTGGGCCTCCTCATGTGCACTCCCCTAATACAAGAGCACCTTGCTCAGCTAAACGGTCATTTCATGATATCTACCTTCCCAACATGATCGCTAAAGACAGATGTGTGCATAAGAAAATGTGGTGAAGAAAGCTG
>NW_022103915.1:22364224-22374866 GCF_000313985.2 Echinops telfairi | reverse complement strand
AAGATATAATAATAATTTATAAATTATCAAGGGTGCATGGGGGAGGGGGGAGGAGGAAGGGAGGGGGAGGGGGGAAAGGAAAATGAGCTGATTCTGGGAACCCAAGAGGCAAGTGAATTTTGGGAATGGTGAGGGCAGCAAACGTATAGATGTGCTTTACACAATTGATCTATGTATTGTGATGAATTGTATGAGCCCCAATAAATTGATTTAAAAAAAACAAAAAAGAAAATAACATGTGCCAACTTTTTTAATACAAAAGATAATACATGGCATAGTTCAGTCAACAGAGTTCATTAAAGTTTCCTATGATTTACACAAAAAAAGAAAATAATTTTGTGAAAAAATGGATTTTATATTATGAAAAATATGGTAAATCCTGTGAAGAATTTACCTCCTCATAACAAGTTACAATATGTTCTATATTTATCCTCCTTCTTTGCTATTCATATCATCTTCTCTTACCCACAAAAAAGCCACGTCCTTAATTATCTTTTCACCTATAAGACTGGTATTGAATCAATTTATTTATTTCATGCCAATTCTCCATTCAATGTAAATTATTGACTGTTCAGTTGAGATGTCCTTCTTAGCCAGAGTATAGTTATCCTTTTAACCAAACCCAATATCAACAAATTTGAAGGGAAAAGATAGCTCAAAGTCAACATTTCTATTTATGGTTAAAAATTGTTAATATGTGAGAGGGATTGTTTATGTAGAATGTAGAAAAGAAATTTTCATTAATTTTGATTACAAATAAAAATATTGTTATACAACTAATGTCAATCAAAGAGCTTTCATTAGTTTAGAGAGTTATAGGTAGAAAATAATTTGATTTGGTAATGCATCTATTAGGTGAAAGTGAATTATAAAAATGAAGACAAAGCCATATTTAAATTAGTAAACCTATCAATGAGAAAACAATTTTTGTAGTAAATTAAAATAACTAAGTAGATTTGTTTTCTTTACTGGAAATAAATTCAACCAATTAAGCACCTTCATTATGCTAGCCATTGTTAAGTAGTTTTACGTATAGTATTTTATTTAATGTCTACAACAATAATCTTGTGAAAATATCTTCCTATTTCTTTAACTAGAAGAAACTTAGCTCAAAGACTATGTATCTTCTATTGACAGTTAGCATAGAGCAGGTCCAGTAACAGACTGTAAGACTCTGAATGTCTCAGAATAATACCACTACTATAAAAAAGGTAAATCTCAAATGATGATCATTTGATACACTACATTTTATTTTTTCTTGCTCAGAATGAAAGTGCAACTGTGATGAAATGAGCAAAAAACAAAGCCCTACTCCATAAAATTATTTAGGATATCAAAATGATGGTGCAAGGGCGGTGACTTATTTAATGTGGCTCTTCTATCTGAAGACACTAACTCCCATCAGATGGAGCACAGCAGCACCAGGAACCAGGGCATGGAACAGAGTGATGGGCTTCCCAACCTACCCAGCAAGTTAAATGGAGTGCTTTTGTGCAGGAGTCTGGCTTGCAGAGTGGAGTGTCTCTGTGAACTTAATTGGAGAATTTAGACTTGCTGACTCACAGAAATGGAGCTGAGTGCTTTTGGGCTGAAGATTACTGGAGTGGGTGCCTCTGGGCTGTTAAATGAGTAGTTGGAATTGCTGACCCATCAAGTGAGACTACCCCTTTGGACATTTAATGGTAGACCTGAAACTTTATAATATGTCCTGGTAAACAATGACCCTGAGCATTTATTACTGGCATTAGAACTTTTAAACTTCATAATAAGCCCTTCAATCATGAGTTTTGTCCACGAGTTTCTGTGGCACCATTGCAAAGAAGTAAAAGAGAACATGAAGCTATTTCTGAAAGTCCGACCACATTTAATGTGTGCTTACAGATCATCAAGGGTCTCAGCATCAAGTAATAGATGAAAACCGCAGAAGAAGAGATAGAGAGAGACATCAAGCTCCAAAAGGCGGTTTCATAGTCCCGGCCAGAAATTTGCACATGCCAAGATGACTCATTCACATTCCACAGAGCAGACTTTAGCCCTAGCGTTCCATCTAAAGAAAAGGACCTGAACCATTGGATCTAAGTGTAGATACAACTAGAAAAAAGGAAGTGGATGAGGAGGATAACTAATGAGTAAAGTAAAATATTTGGAGTATTTTGTGAAAATGGACTTATAATAATATCTTATCCTTTCAGAAAGCTTTACTCTCCCCAGTAACCCATCAATTAGGCTCTCATTGCCATCAAGTTGATTCCGACTCACAGTAAGCCAATAGGACAGGATAGAATTGCCTTGTGGATTTCTGAGACTGTAAATCGTTGTGGGAGTAGAAAGCCTCATCTTTCTCTCATCAGTTAGGTTAGTATGCAATAATCTCTGTATCTGAGTCCTGGGCCAGGACTTTGGCCACTTTCTTTAGATACAGGTCTGCTGCTTGCCATCAAAATTACTTCCCTTAAGGGTTCAACAAAGAATAATGTGATTGCCAAGTTCTCCTATTAGTTATACTTTTCAATCTGCAAATAGATAAAGGGAAAGCAAGAATGCAAGCCTACAGTTTATATACTTTGGACGGTTATCAGGAGAGATTGGTTAAGAATGATGAGGGCAATGAATGCACGAATGCGTTTTACACAATTGATGAATGTATGGATTGCGATAAGAGTTGTATGAGCCCCTAATAAAATAATTAAAAAAAAAAGAAATGGGAATTTAAAAAAAACAAGAAAATACGGAGGAAGGCAGGGCCAGGTCTGATTTGCTTCACGAACATTAGGTAATAAAACTTCCAAACATGAAAAAAAGAAGAAAGAAAGAAAAATAATACCATGTTTGGTAAAGTAGAAGGTAAGCAAAAATCAGGAGGACCTTCAAAGAGAGGGATGAGCAGGGTGGCTCTAACAGTGGACTTGAACATAGTAAGTGTGAGGACGGGAGGACTGAGCCATGTTTCCTTATGCTCGGCCTGCGGTCACTACGAGTCCAAGTCAACCCCCCAGGACCTAACAACAACATCCAGAAAACAGGACAGACTTCTACTCCCTGCCCACCCCGCCCCCACTGCCAAAGAAGTGAGTAATTTAATTATAGCCCATTCTTCATTCAGACCTTTACTAGAATGAAAACGTTGAATTAAAAAACCCTAGTGGTGGCCCCTTGTTTTCTTTTCTGTATCCTGGAGTCCATCATGACCATGAGAACACTTGGCAAAATTTCTATTAATGAAAACACGTTTAGCCTGTTCTTGGAATACATATTTTTGCCTCATTTGTAATACAAACATATATATATATATATTTTTGCAAGCACACATTTAAAAAAATGCTTGGGGGGCAAACAAGCTGAACACAATGGATTTGTGGAAAGTATTAATCCTATTAGATATGAATAAGCTTTCTTAGATACACTGTATATTTTCCATATTAAAGAAAGTGATAATAATTTTAGGCTTATAATAATTAAGTTTTCAAAGAGTCCTACAAAAGAAATATGATTAACCAATAATATTCTAATACTTAGATTCATGGTTTGCATTGAGAAAATAAAAATGGATTAGGAATCAAAGAAATTTTAGGGAATAGATTCAAAATTCTTATGATAAATTTTTATAACATCTTGGATTTGATTATTGCTTGTGTGAATGAATAACCACGTTAAATATTATATGGCCAAACATCAGCTTAGTTTACTCCAGGATTGAAGAACAACATAGATTTGCTTTCACTGGAATACTTTCTTTCCAGATGCTAAGGAACTAAAAAGAAAACAAGATTTCCTTTGTGTTGAAGGCCTGTCAACTTACGGCAACTATCAGCAACAGTCAAGAAAGCAAATTAATAATTCGTTACTATAAGTTTCTGGTCTTAAGTTTATGCCATGGGTCTTTGCAATGTAGTGAATTATTTTATATGGATCGTCTAATCATATATTTTGTTATTCTCAGCAATAGACTTTCAGTTTCTTCGTGGGTTTGTGTAAGAAGGTGAGGGGAACTACTCCCTGGACTATATGAGTCAGTTGTGAGTCAGTGTTCACAGGGTCAATTATGATTGATGGCAATCCATCTGTGTATAAAATCAGCTATATTGGAAATCACAGGGGTGGGGGGGGCTTCTATACCATCAAGAGAAAAGAGCCAGGAGTAGACTAAATACTTTGGGCCCCCAAGATTCCTGCACTTCAAACCTTGTTGAGCGAGGAGACAGTTTTGGTACTAAGGAATAACAGAAGAGCAACAACAATGCGATTAGAAGCCAGAGCGGAGCCAGAGCAGCGGACTTCCCAGACCAAAGACCTGAGTGCTTTCTGACAGGAAACTGGATTGTAGAGTGGAATGTCATTGAGCACTTAATTGGGGGAGCTATTTTTCTGACCCACATAACTGGAACTGGATGCCTCCTGGTTGAGGTTTCTAGTGGACAGGATGCCCTTTGGGCATTTATTAGCAAACCTAAAAGAGTTTTATAAAATTACCAGTACACAGGAGAGGCAAGGCAAAGTGGCTGAAGGCCAGAGAGCGTCCTGCTTGCAGGCACAACAGAGACCTTCCTGACTGAACAACTATATCCTGAGCATTTCATTCAACCTTATACATGTACTAATAAGTCCCATAATCGTATGCACCATCTATGAGCTCTGTGTGTCAACTGTAAGAAATTATAGAATCTAGCTGAGCTGCCAAGAGTGTGCCTTGCGAGGGGTGGTTGGAAGGCAGAGACATATCTGACCTGAGCTACACAGGACTCAGCCTTAGCCAGGTAAGGGGAGTGATTTTCCTCCCTCCTTGTGGAACCACCCGCATGCCATTTTCCTCTTTTGACCATTTCTTTGCATCTGCATAGAATAGCCAGTGTAGGTAGAAATAGTCATTCCAAAGTGTATCTCAGGGAAAGTGAGATATGAAAAAATAGGATTTGTCCACATCTATATCTTTCACCTCTGAAAATATGCTTTGAAGAATAAACATACAATAGGTAAGTTCCTACAACTGCAGGGATATTGGTTATCATGCAGGCGAATATATGTGTAAGTTTTACTTGTCTTATTTCATCTTCAAAGAGGGAGAAATGCTTCATCATGAAAAGAAATTATTTCATCAAAAGGGAAAATGATACTATTAGGTTAAATAGAAATATTTTCTCTGAGACCAGTGCCATATGTATAATATTGCTCACTCAGAGAATGTGGTTAACAATGAGCTTGGATTTCACACTGTCATTTATTGGTGATTTTAACATTGATATGATCATTAGTGTCTTACATCTTCAACTTCGGAATATTGGTTATAGGGTATATTATATTCCTAAACTGTCCCCAAAATGCCACAAAATGAGTGGCTTACAAAAAAACAAACATATTATACCCACAGTTTTTAAGACAGGAAGTCCAAATCAAAGTATTGGTCATATTGATTTCTTCTGAGGGCTCTGAGAGAGTCATTTTCCCATGCCTTCTTCTCTCCTTTCTGGTGAGTCCCTCTTCTTCTTCTACCCTCATTCTTTGGTTTTTCTTGGCTTGCACCTAATTGGTCTCCTCAGTTACATGGGCCACCTTCCATTGTTTAGTTCTTCCTAATCGATTCTCCTTTCTTTGTATAGGATTAGGTAGGCATAGATGGGGTTAGGACTCTCCCTGCTCATGTTAACTGATAACGTTTTCAGTGCCTGTTTCCAAACAAGGTCATGTTCACAGGTCACAGAAGTTAAAGGCAAACATATTTTGGGGGGACACAATTCAATCCATAAAAGGAGGCAATAACATTTCAGATATAAGGTATTAAAGAAAGCTCTCATATACTATATCTGAAATGATTTAGACGAATAATAAATTCATCATATTGTTTAATTATGTATAAACCTCAATATATTTCAGGTTGTTATATTTTGCTTGTGTTGTACACAAAAACACTGATTGACATAAGGGATATTTGTTTTATGGAACATCAACTTTAAACTCTCCTAGGGGAATGTGCAGCACACTACTGTGAAAAATGGGCTTGAATTTTATAACTCAATGCCAACAGTGACATCAAAAGGCGTTTAAGCAAAAACAAATGAGATGATGCAAATAATAAAGGCATCTGAACACACTGCAGAACCAACTTCTTCTGGGACTTTGCCATGAAACTTAAATATCCTTATTAATCATTGGAACTCATAGACTTGCCTTTAATTTAGACTTGCTGGAAGTCATGTGAGAATAATGTCAAAAATGCAGGCATACACTTGGTGCCCCTTTGCTCAATGTCACTCACTCTTTTCCACAGGATCCTTTTATTGACTGCGATTTCACTTCAGAGGTGAAGATTGGCAGTTCAGAATGCTTGCTTGCTTTTTCCATCGGTGGTTTTTTTGATGTAGAGTCAAATAACTGCACAAGTCAATCAAGAGCTTTCCAAATGCATTTGCATTTTCAGAGGGAAAATAGAAGTTTGCCCATGAACTGAAAGAACAGTTAGCATGTTACACGAAACACGTCTCTGGCAATAGAACCATCACTTTTTCAATGACTCCTTTGACCCCAAACTAAAATCATTGCCACTGAGATTCCAACTCACTGTGACCCTCCAGGACAGACTGTCCAAGTGTTCGTGGCTGTGATCCTTACAAAGCACACTGCCACATGTGCCTCATCGTCCTCCTGCAGGGGGGCTGCTGGTTTCGGACTTGAAGATCTTTGGTTCACAGCCACGCCCTTTAGCCACTGCATGACCGGGGTTCCTTGGTCTATACGTAGAAGACTAAAATAAACTTATTAAAAGAAACCTGTCAACATCTTTCTTTAGGTGTTTGGAACAGAATTGCTGGCATAGGTTCATAAGGTGAATCGCTGCTGCAGGATAGTTTTAGAGAAGAAAGATCTTAAATACACGAGATATTTATCTAAAAAAGCTACAGGCAAAATATGGTATGTTTTCTGACAAACTGTGATATGACTTTAAAGTCAATAACTCTAGTTTTCAAGTTCTAGCACTTCTTCATAGGATATACTCTGGGAACTTTAGGTAAATGGTCCTTAAGGATATTATTTTCATAGGAACCCTAAGTGAGTACCAACAAATGCTTCATCATATCTTTATGTTTTAAAGATAAGCTATCTTGAATATATATAGATATATAAATCATGGGCATAAAATTATGGTAAAAATGGACCTATAGTTTAGCCTTATACCACCAAGCAAGTGGAGGTGAAAGCAGTACAGAGCCACTGTAAAATATGTCGTTGGCACGAGGTTGATAGACAGCGGATGTTGAGTTCATTCTGACTCGTGGCAAATGTATCTGTAACAGAAGAAAGCATTGTCTCCCTCGGTATGATTCTAACAATCATGGTCAAGTTTGTCGTTTGGAACTATCACATCCGTCTCTAACTCTTAAAGTCTGTCTTGTCCTTGCCAGCCCTTTGATTCATGAACATGATGTTCTCCTCCAGCAATGAATTCCTCTTGATGGAAGCAAATTAAAAGATACAAAATGGACAATGTTAATTATAATACATAAGGTTTCGCTAATTTTTGAAAGTACATAAGTAGGGTTTTCTTCCTAGTCTAGCTGAAGATCCTCTGAACCCCATCCATCATGAATGATTAAAATATCAGTGATATAGCTCACTGCCTCACAGTAACTCATAAACCAAAAAGGGGATGAAAAATTGACAGATATATGATAGATGTTTTGACTACTATATTGTCAGGAAAAAAACAGTTTATGATATTTTCTTATTTTAAAACTACACAGATTTTTAAAACTAAGCCATGATTGATATCAATAGAATCATCGAAGCCCAGATTGGATTTCATTTTCTATTATTGAATTAAGCACAATGATGTTGAGATGGTATGCTAATGAGAAGAAATATGTTACTAATTAAAACACCAATTAACCAATAATTAATGTTTTACCATATGCTGATCTTGGGCTGCTATTTTTACTGGTTTTCTTAAGTGCAAACAAGTTGACTCCATTCAACTCAGAGCAATTCTATTCATAATGAGTTGAAACATTGCCTAGTTCTGCACCATCCTAATAATTAGTATGCTAGAACAATTGCCATTGTTTGATGAGGGCCTTGTTTTTTTCTTATTTGTGTGTGTGTGTGTGTGTGTGTGTGATGCAGGGCTTTTCTTCTACTTTATTTTATTTGTAACATTGTCATGGGTATATAATTCAGATATCATATAATTCAGTGGTTGAATCCTATTAAGAAGAGTTATACAATCATCAACACAATCAATTTTTCAGTGATTCTCAAGCATGTTATACTTTTCTTGGGACCAGTCCATCCTGGTAACATGTCCCAAGTAAGTGGAAGGAAGTCTCGTCAAGTCTTACCATCTTCTCTCCTAAGGTTCTGGCTGTGTTTCTTCTGAGAGGTGATTCTTTGGTCAGTCTGCAGTATTTAGTGTTCAATGACAACAATATTATGCTATGATCTTCCGTATTAAATATCCAGCTTTCACAGGATATGTGATGTTTGGAAATATTGTGGCTAGGAATTGGTTTACACAATTCTCAAAATGACATGTTTGCTTTTGAACACATGAAAAGTTTGGTTATTTTTTTCAGCATATTTGTTCAATGTAACAAATTATTTGATTTCTTCATTACTGTATCCATGGGCATTGATGCAAATCTTAATGATTTCAATATTGTCACCATTTATCACAATATTAATATTGGTCTAGGAATGATAACTTCTATTTTCTTTATGTTTAGCTGTAGTTCATACTGAAACCTATAGTCTTTGATTTTCATCAGTAAATGCTTCAAATCCTCTTCATTTTCAGCAAGCTAAGTTGTATTACCTATAAGTCACAGGCTGTTAGTTAATATTCCTGAATCTTGATGCAGTGTTTTTAGATTATTTGCTCAGTGACGTAGCTATATAATCATTTGCCAATTTGAGGATTAAGAGTGTAGGGCTGGAGTCTAGCCTTTCAGTCAGATCATAGCCAATGAGGCTTCTGTGTGGGCATTGCCTTCTCCTGAGAATTCTGGGAAATTCTTTCTACAGAGTGGCTACCATGGAAATCTATGATGTGGTTTCATTTGGAGAGGCAGACAGCCCTATCAGAGGGATGAGGGATGCTGAGGGGTAAAACAAGTCAGGTGAGGGAAAAGGATCAAACTCATCTGGGGTAACACCAAACACGTCTGTGGGTAGGAAAAGAGGGAGGATTGACCTCCAGTTGTGGGGGGAAATGACTGAAAATGCTTCGGGGAACCTAGGCAAGAGGGGGTGGAGGGCATGTTTTGGTGGTATGTATCCAATGGGCCACATTGACGGAGGTCACTGGGTGCATCCTGGGGATACAGGCCGGGTGCCAGGGAACACTGAGACATTGAATTGTGGATCTTCAGGGTGCGCAGCATGCTCCAGAGGCTGCCTCAGTGAGATCCCATGAGGAAACTCCACTGGGTGAACTGACCTCTACCCCAAACATACTTGTAAACTGAGGACTTAAATTGGAAACTACATGGTGTCTGAGGAAGCGGAAGACAGCTGTGCCAAGATTGTTGAACTGTTGGTAGGTGGCCAAACGTGGTCTTGCTACATCAATGTCTTATATGTTGTATTCAGATATTTATCATTCAGGTGAACTTGTAAAGTACAACCTCAGTGATTATTATTGTAAATTTACCTGACATATAACCCCCTTGTTTGTTTACATAGTGTCCAGCCATGAAAGGATTGATTCTTTACAAGTGAATAATTCAGGTACAGTGATATAGCGTTAGCCTACATTGTCCCCAAATCCTTTTCTCATCAGGGATTTAAAAAATTAGTACCAGGGGCTAATAAATTACAATATTATAGCTAGAGGGTGATCACTAAGGCTCTGTACCATAAATTAACAAGGGCGTTTTGAAAGGGAGACAAAGGAGAAAAAAACAAACAAACAACAACAACAGAAGCATAGACCCAGGAATGGGTTTTGACCTTGAACTAAATCCTAGCTTCAATTTAAGAACAATTAGTTCTTACGTCATGACCCTGCTCCATAGTCGCCCTCAACAAGGGAACCCAGAAGATAAGGGTATCAAAGGAAAATGTGATGAAGAAATTAGATGGAGCCCAATTACTAGATAAAGTAGCATCTGGGGTCAAAAAGGTTTGTGTCCAAACCAGCAGCCATCTAAGTGAGATCTCAAATAAAACCACATGGAAGAAGCACATCATCACTCACAAAGGATTGTAAAGGATATAATCTGTAGTTGAAAGAAGGATGGGTAACAGAGCCTAAATTTTGAGAATCTGGTTTGTGGAAGGCTATGGATGGCAGTGGGATCCCAAGATACATTTGTGGGAACTTCATAGGAATTAACCTCCGGTGATCTCCCTCTATTCGTAACTGAGGGATGGGAGGAACGTGGTGACTGAGGAGTGTCCTCGAGAGAGCAGTATAGAAGATCAAACGGATAAACCTGACTTGAACGGTTACAACCTTGTCAGTTGATCCCCTCTCTGATGTGCGCTGGACCTGATCTGGTTTTCAACATTGTCTGTGTTTTTGTTTTGTTTTGTTTGCTCGTATTAAGGTTTATCTCAGAACTGTTATGTCATTGACAGTCCCAAATTTGTGTTATATGTCTTCTTGTTTGTCAGTAAGTGAAACCCAGGATTGATGAACCTATAGGAGTAGCAA
>NW_022103915.1:22357426-22363890 GCF_000313985.2 Echinops telfairi | reverse complement strand
TATATATATATATATATATATATATTCCCAGTTAATAATAAGACTTTTTAAAAGAAAATACATACCTTTAGAAGCCCTCTCCTGTATCTAGCTTGAATGGTGTTCCGGGATGTGCTACAGCTATTTTCCCTTTAACTAATATAAACGCTTCATAGGGACACTCACTCAGTAAGATGTATTCTTTTTAAAATGCACATTGTGAAATATGCTCCATAGATCTATCCCACATCCTCAATATTTACCCATCCCACACTGCCCAGGCCGAAGAGTCTTTATTTGTCGCTCTACAGGGCTGCTGTCCTTCGGTTTCCACTGGTTGCCTTCATTACATAGTAATATTATGTACAACAGAATGGAACACAGCCAGATTGGTGGTATCCACATTATCCTGGCTTTGTTTGAGCTCATTGCCATAGAAACTGAGTTGATACCATCTTATTGAGGGCTTTTCTGTCTTTCTTTGATTTTCCACTTTACAAAGGTGGACATCTATTGCAGGGGCTGCTCCCTCCTGATAACATGCACAAATATGTGAGGTAAGTATCAACACCTTCCCTTCTAAGTATTCTGATTGTACTTCTTCCAAAAAAGATCGACTCATTTTTTCTGGAAGCCGATGGGATATTCAATATTATTTGTCAACACCATAACTCAGAGGTATAGATTTCTCATTAGTATTCTTTACTCATTGTCCAGCTTCCCCAAACATAGCTTTTTTCTCAATGTGAGCTATTTGCTTTTTAATACTTTAAATGGTTCTTTCACAACAGATTGATAAATGCAATATGCCATTTGGTTTTGTGACTACTGCCTCCATGGGTGCTAATTGTAATATCAAATAAAATGAAATCCTTGTGCTCATGCTCATTTGTGATATTTTTACATTAATTTAGAAAAAGGGTTAGTTAATAATTAGGTTTTAGTGTTTGTCTTAGAATGATGGTTTCCCTAGAGATTGCAAGTGTATATTTATAGAAAACATTTTGACTCTCTGGAAAACATGTTTAATGCTACTCCTTGAATTACTGCACATTTTTAAAAATTTGGATTTTTAGCACCTTTATTGAAAATTAATGCACATCAGAAAATTAACCCATAATAATGTTGCCACATTTAAAAAATCATTTTATTGGGGGCTCGTACAACTCATCACAATCCATTGTGTCAACCACATTTGTACATATGTTGCCATTATCATTTTCAAAGCATTTTCAAAGCATTCTTTCTACTTGAGCCCTTGGTATCAGTTCCTCATTTTTCCCCCTCCCTCTTCCTTCCTCCTTCACGAACCCTTGATAATTTACAAATTATTATTATTTTTTCATGTCTTGCACCGTCTGATGTCTCCCCCACCCCTTTGTCTGTTGTCCATCCCCCTGGGAGTGGGTTATCGGTAGTTCATTGTGATCGGTTCCCCCTTTCTCCTTCTACCTTTCCCTTATCCTCCTGATATAGCTACTCTCAATATTGGTCCCAAGGAGTTTATCTGTCCTGTATTCCCTTTGTTTCCTGCTGTTATGTGTACCCATGGTCATGCTCTGGTTAAGCCACATTTGTAAGGTAGAATTGGAGTCATGATAGTAGCAGGGGGCCGCTGGGGGCAGTAAGTATTAAAGAACCAGAGGCAAGCTGTATGGTTCATGAGTGCTACATTGCACCCTGACTGGCCCATTTTCTCCCCACAACCCTTCTGTAAGGGAATGTCCAATTGCATACAGATTGGCTTTGAGCCTCCACTCCACACTACCCACCCTCATTCACATTATGATTTTTGCTCCGGGTCTTTCATGCCTGATACCTGATCTTATCGACACCTCATCTTGTCAATGCTGCAATTTCTCATCCCCCAAAAAAGGAGGAAAGAGTGAGGAAGAAGGCAAAGGGAAAAGGAGGGGGCATAAGAGAAGGATAAAGCCAGAAATTACACTACATAGAAAAGCATCAGAAAAAAGAGGAACAGAAAGAAGAAACAGATAAGTTAATTGCTTAATATTTTTTAAGAATATTCTGGACTTTTAAATCTGAGTAAGAGATTAAATTTAAAAAAATTATTGCTACAAAATAATATAAATTTTTATTGAATAAAAATATTAAAAAGTGAATGCACTTGTGTGTGTTTGTGTCTGTGTCTGTGTGTGTCTGTGGGTGTGATCTGCCATCTAAGACAACACTCATGTGAATGTGATATTTCCATCTGTCTAACCCCTCCTTGAAAAATTTTGCTGTTTGAATTTAAACTATGACAAAATGCCAGTTTTGGCATCCTAAAGGGACTCACGGTGTGGTTCTTTATGTTTCCTTTGAGTCTTATAATTCTACTATCTTTTTTAAAAATTATTCTCTGAGGGACTCTTACAGATATTGTAACAATCCATATTTCAATTAAATAAAACATAATTGAACAAATGTTACCATTGTCAATTTCAATACATTTTTTTAATTTTTGAACTTTTTGACATCAGTTCCCCTTTATCCCTTCCCTCACCCACCCTACCCCCAGGAACCCTTGTTGTTATATTATATATTATTCTTATTTGTCATATCTTACACTATCCCATGTATCCATTCACCTACCCTCCCTAACCTTAAGAAACTTCAGAAAAAGTTTCTTTTTCTGCTGATCTACATGGTTGCTGTTTTTGGGTTTCCAATAGTTGTTTTCATTACATAGTAATATCAACATTTTAGATTTCATAGTACAAAATACTGATTACTTACTTCTCCAATTATTATTATTTCAATAATAAATTGATGCTAGCTATGTCGATAAATATGTAGATATATATAAGAAAATAAGATATTATTCCCCCTCGAGGAATATCTTTGTGTATATCTTTCCATTCTGGTTTATATACTAATATATTTTGAAAGTTGAATTCTATCTCATTTATCAATGTAAATAGATACTTTATCACATTAAAATATCTTCAAAGCATAGAAAAGTATTCTTTCATAATGGATGCTCTCAATTGATAAACATTTTTAAGCATAGAAGTTATAAATCTGCCTCATCAATTGATATGTGTATGTTGAGACATCCTTTAACTTAAACAATACTCATTTATAGGATAGTTACTATGATGTGATATTTTTGTACATGTGGAACATTTTAAACAATGTTAGACATGTGATACTAGTACATAAAATGGAGTTATGAATATTATGATATCAGTAAAAATTAAAAATTGAATAAAAAATAAAAGTAGCTATTATTGTTGCTTATTTAAGAAATCCAATATTGCTAAAATATTTGTTTACAATATTTTAACCTTTTGAATAATGATATAATCAATGCTCAGAGAAGCAGCAGTCAAGAACACAATGTACTGCATTGGGCCTATCTCCTGCAAAGTACTTGAAGTACTAAAGCACAAAGATGTCACTTTTAGGACTAATATGCACCTGGTATCAGCCATGTATTTTCATTGTCTAATGTGAAATCTAAAGAATAAATAAAGAAGAGAGAAAAATTGATGCACTTGGATTATGAGTTTGCCAAGTATATCCAAAGAACCATGAAATCCCAGAACAAACAAGTTTGTTTTGCAGTACAACCATAATGGTCCAAAAGGGGGGGAACTATGAGACTTCATTTCATACTTCTTGGATATGTTATCATGCAAAATACCCTAGAAACCATTATGGTTGATAAATTAGGGGGTCAATAAAAGAGGGGGAAAATCTCAAGGAGATGGATTGATAGAGTAGTTGCAACAATGGACTCAAGTAGACCAATTGTGAGACTGACGATAGACTTGGCAGTATATGTTCGGTTGTACCTGGGTCATGGTGAGTCAAAACCAACTTGATTGGCATATATCAAAAAACAATACATATTGCATAAGCAAATGTGGTGATGAAACTGACTGGTGCCAGGCTATCAAAAGGTAGAGCATCTGGAGTCTTAAAGACTTGAAGTTAAATAAGAGCCCATCTAGCATAGAAGCAACAAGCCCACATAGAAGGAGCACACCATCCTATGGAATTATGAGGTGTTTTCAGGACCAGGTAACAGGCATCAGACACCCAAACAAACAAACAAAAAAAAAACATTTGTTGAGAACGAAGGGGGTCAGAGCAGAGACCCTAAATCCATCTTTAGACAATGGTAAATCCCCTCACAGAAGGGTCACAATGAAGGATGCATCAACCTGGGTGCAGTAAAGCACCGATGAAACACGCAATATTCCTCTCTTTCCTTGAGGCTTCCTCACCCCCCCACTGTCATGTCCCCAGTACTGCCTTTCACTACGGGCTAACCAGAGCATATACACAGGAACAGATAAGAGACAAGAGCTCATGACAGGCAGAATCCAGGAACAGGAATGGGAATAGCAATACCAGAAGAGTAAGGGGGAGATAGGAAGGGGAGGGGAGGAAGGGGATGATGGACACATTACCACACACCCCACTTCAAGGGGCTTGGGGGGTGGGGACAAAAAGAGGAGGTGATACCAAGGGTTCAATAGAAAAATAAATGTCTAGAAAATAATGTTGGCAACATATGTGCACATATGCTTGATACAATTGATGTATGAATTGTTATAAATAAGAGTTGTAAGAGCCCCCAGTAAAATGATCTTTTAATAATAATAAAGGTACTGAGAGTCATTCCTGACACTCTCTGCCCACACACCCCCCCAATGGATTGTACAATATTTGAGAAATAGCCACTATGCATAAGTATAATTTGGCTAAAATACCTATGTATCTATTTCATTGATGTAACTTGGAAAGTAAAATTACTGGAAAAAAATAGTTGCAGGACCAGCATAAAGGTCCTTGCCGGGCTGACTTAGAACACATACCACCTTGAAAAGTGCAGCTGTACGTGTTCCTTTGATTATGATGTTGTCCAACGGTCTAGTTGGGAGTATTGTCGCTTTCCTCACATTGATTTGCAATCCATGCCTAAGATTGTAGTCTTTGATCTTCTTCAGCAAGTGCTTCAAGTCTTCCTTGTTTTCAGCAAGCAAGGTTGTATCATCTGCATATCACAGGCTGCTTAGCCTTCCTCTAACCATGATGCCACACTCTTCTTCATACAATCCAGCTCCTTAGATTATTTAGTCAGTATAGAGATTGAATAGATATCACGAACAGAAACAACACTGATGCATACCTTTCCTGATTTTAAACCACACAGTATTCACTTGTTCTCTTTACATGATTGCATCTTTTTATCATGTACGAGTTCCACATGAGCACAATAAAGTATTCTGAAATTTAAAAAAAGAAAGGAAGGAAGAGAGAGAATACAGCTGTATGTTGAAAAATGAGAGGAACTGTGGAAAACAATAAGGAGTCCTGGTAGCATGGTAGCTACATGTTGGGCTGCAAACTACAAGGTCAGCAGTTCAAAACCCCCAGCTTCACTGTGGGCGAAAGATGAGGCTTTCTACTCCAGTAAGAGAGTACCACTACCCTGGTCTATTGGATAGCTAGGAGCCAGAAGTGAGTCTATGGCAATGAATTTTGTCATAGGCATAAGAGAACAGAGAAAGGTGTATCAATATCTTTGAATAGTGATGTGCTGTGTTCAAGAAGAGAAATGATAAAAAATAAATTATGGTTTACATTAGAAAAAAAACTTTGAATAGGACCAAAACAATAATTTCTCATTAAATATAGACTCATACGTTTGGATCCATAGGACACTTGCACATCAGGGCTAATCTAGCATTATATCAAATAATAATCTGTTGTGATACATATGATTTTCATTTGCTAATTATCAGAAACAGATCAGCAGGTCCTTTTTTTTTTCAGAGTTGGGAAACTCCACTGAAGCCTGCCCAGCATCAGAGCAACAACAAGCCTCCACTGCTGGGTGAGAGAGCGCTGTGCTTAAGGTCCGATAGCTGGGAATTAAACTGAGGTCATAAGCTACACGGAAGGCAATGATTCCACCAGTGAATCACTAATACTCACCATATTTTCTTATTTGTCTTGTAATTCTGAATTTTTCAGATGATATTTTTTTTGTTAAAACATCATTATCGTCCTCTATTAGCCTCTCCCAATCACGCTACGGCTAGGTCATCAGATTTGACACACCTATTCATTCAAACAGCATATAGAATTCATTTGATCTTTCAAGTAGTCAATGGTGTGTTAAAATAAAAAAGACTCCCATGGGTTTTATTACATTTTCTTCATTTCATACCACATTTTCCCTAAGAGCTAACTATCCATTTATTTAAACTCCCTTTTAATTTACCACATTGTATAATATACTGATTTCATTGTCCACATATAATATACAGGTATTATTTTATGTTACTATTCAATGTTTTCACAGTTGTCTGAATGGAGTCATCTGTCTGTCCACACAATCACATCATATATATCATTGGCTTATTGCTAAGGACATGTGGATTCAGAAGGAGTATGAAAATGTGCCTGCAACCTCTGAAGACAAAGCGAGTGAA
Organism: Echinops telfairi; assembly: GCF_000313985.2. Taxonomy (NCBI): domain Eukaryota; kingdom Metazoa; phylum Chordata; class Mammalia; order Afrosoricida; family Tenrecidae; genus Echinops; species Echinops telfairi. The sequence continues at coordinate 22,357,459 of NW_022103915.1, read as the reverse complement.
TAAGCAAATGTGGTGAAGAAAGCTGATGGTGCC
>NW_022103915.1:22321583-22356585 GCF_000313985.2 Echinops telfairi | reverse complement strand
ACCTAATGTCGGGGGTTTAAGTGGAGAGAAAATGTTTTGAGAATGATGTACAAAATGTGTGTATGGATTGTGATAACAGTTGTATGAGCCCCTAATAAAATGTTTAAAAAAAAAAGAATTGTATGAACCCCCAATAAAATAATTACAATTAAAAAAAAAAAAAGAAAATGTGCCTGCAGAAATTTTAATACATATGTGAAGGAAAAGAGCATTGCTATTAATATTCATTATCTGACTACTACCAGAATTTATTGGTCCATTCTTTAAACACTATTAATAATTTACAGGAGTTATAAGATGTACTTTCTTATTATTGAGAGTTTACAGAATAAATTAGTGCATCATCAGACTTAGAAAACACAAAAACTGCAGAGAATTGGCCAACCATAGATTGGGATGCAAAGGAATATATTATCCATTACCAAAGGGATCTTAGAAATTTTAAAGTTGTATAGTTGTTTATTGTGGAGGAAATTAGGTGCTAAAATTGGCTGGAGCATGAATAATTATACATCCCCACGTTTCCAATGTTTTATCCAAATAAAGAGGCTAGGATTATTATGAATTAGGGTTAAATAAATTTATATATGTAAAATATCTGAAATACATAATATATAAGGTAATTATTGAGTATATACTATTTCCTTGGTACTCCCACCTCAACAAGCATGTAGATTTCATTTTAATATTGTAGATAACATCATAGAATTTATACATTGCAGATAACTGTATCAAGGCAGATACAGAAGCACAGTTAGAAGAATGACACATACTTAACAAACATCCAGGATGTTGTCCATGCCTTAGAATTTTCTTTTTTTTACAGGGGAGAGGGTGAATGCAGTCACCCATTACCACAAATCATGCAGTCGAGTTTCCCACATTTGGGGAAATCACAGGGTCAGCACATCCGGAGTGCAATGGATATGCCTTGCCTTGGGAAAACCACCTTTGTGATCATGGTATCTCCCCTGCCAGGTAAGTATGCATGCCTTAAAAATGTTACTAGATTTTAATAAAACAGAATTTTCAGGCATGATTAATGAAATATATTTAACCCCTAAAACATGTCAGGCATTAAATTATTTTGTATAGTCATTTTAAAAATTTAATTTTAGGGATGGTGCATTTAATTAACCAACTGATTGTTAATGTTTCTAAAAAGATAATAAAAATAAAGAATGTTTGAGATTATCATAGTCATTAAAGTAAATACAAATATAAGGAAACTATATGTCTAAATTATTAGTGTAATATGCCTATGAGCAATGATGATAGTTATTTACTATGAAACTTTTAGATACATCATGTTTAAATTTGCATCCTTTCAGATTATATGATCATATTTTATGCTTTTATTTTAGATTAATTAAGTTTACTTATTCTTATAATACACGAATTATAAAGCCATGCTGCCTAAAGCAAATTTGAATATATTTTCTTAATCCAAAGAATAAAATGTCCTGAGGAAAGAGAATGACATTGTTGTATAGAAGCAGAGTAATAGGGTAAAATGTAGTTTTTCCTCCAGGAGTTCTAAAAGAAATAGACATGCATTTTAAAATTTAGAGCAAATTTTTATGTTCCAATGTTACCTGTGCTTTCTAATTCATCAATAGTGGTGTGTTAGAAATTCCACTATGAAAAAAATTATATAATCTGTATTATCTGTAGAGTATTCCTGATTGACTTAAATATCTAAACCAAATACTGAAAGGATTAAAGCACATGTTCTTTGTCCAGTAAGTCAGCTGTCACATAATAGTGGATACAGTGAGTTTATACTACTCCCTTGTCCATCTGTCACCTGTGGTAGCAGGCATTCTATTGTGATGCTAGAAGTCATCTCCCTGGTATTTCAAGTTAGCAGAACAACCCAAGAGATAGGCGTCAGCAGTCTCTAAGCGAAGAGAGTCTAAGAAGAGCGTGGTCATCTACTTAAACAATTGATGAATGGACAACTCGTGAACGACAGCAAAGCATCCTCTGGATGGGCACTGCAAGAAGAGTGCCTCGGGTGGTAAGGGACTAAAAGTACAACGAAGGAAGAGCTGCCTCCTTCAATTAGAATCCCCTCCAAAGTAAGAGTCAGATAAACCAAACCGCGCAGGACCTCATGTGATGATGTGGCACAATTTAAAAGGCGGAAAAATAGCTATAAGTATTAATTACCTGAATATAGAATGTGAAACATGAGTATAGAAAAATTGGAAATTGCAAAAATGAAATTAAACATTTCAACATATCTATCTTAGGCATGCTTGGGCTGAAATGGATGAGTATTGGCCATTTTGAAGCAAATAATATGATCTACTCCACTGGAAATAAATATTAAATAATGGATTCACAGTCATTGTCAAAAAAACATTTTAATACTTATTGCAATACTACACTGAGAGTATAATAACCATATTACTTACACTCACTTACTCATTGCTCTTGAGTGGAGGCCATCTAAAGAGACCCTATAGGACAGGGTAGAACTGCCCTTTTGGTTTTTGAGATCATGAGTCTTTATGGGAATAGGAAGTTCTGCCTATCTCCCTCAAAACAGTTGGTGTTTTTGAACTACTGATCATGAGGACTGCAGCTCAATGCATAACTGATACACTACCAAGACTCATTAAGAACCATGTATCTATAAGGAAAACCAGTTAATATGTCTATAATTAAAATTTCTTCTAACCACTAATGGTGAAGAAATTGAAGATTTAACCAAGTTCTGCAGTACAAAATGGATAAAACATGAAATCAAGGTGAATTAATAAATATTGGTGGTTGGAAATAAAAAAGGAAGAATAGTTGGAAAAACACTGTGTTCATACAGAACCTGTACATGAGTCAAGAGGCATTTGACTCAAAACTAGGGAATACTACAGGATTTAAAGGAAAGGTGTGAGTTAGCATTTTATACTTTCACAGTATTAATCAATGTACACACTGATTGTGTGGATAGTCATTGTTTGGGGTGGCTTTGTCTAGGAGAGTTATTGGAAGAAAAGTTTGAAGAATAATTATGTTCCTCAACTAATTAGAGGGATTGTACCCTCGGCTACTTATTTGAAAAAGGTTTCTGAGGACAATAGATTAATGTATCAAGATTGCACTGACAATATTCACTAATAGATCTCTCAAGATCTTATCAGTAATTTTATAAAATTTGTGTATAAGTTGAATCTGATATAAAAATTCAATAACTAAAAAATATTAGAAACAGTGTGATCTTTTACTATTTCCTATGAAATACTCCTTTAAAGACTCCCAACAAGATGGGGATGCAAGACAGAGCCTGAAACAATGGGCTCACAGATTGCAAAGCTTGTTAAGAAGGCACAGGACTGGGCAATGTTTCCTTCTGCTGAGCAGAGGGCCACGGTGAGTTGGAAAAGACTCTATGGCTCCTAACAGCCATATCCACTCTCTTATTACTATTTTCAAGTCCTATTTATATTATCTATAGTCTCTTCCAAAGAAATTTGAAAGATAAAATCAAAATAAAAATGATGATTTAAAGAAGACTGCAATCCCATTCATTGCAAGTGTAATTATGTTTTTCAAACCAGTTCTGTCTACCAGAGATAGGTGCTGAATGGACTTGGGTGGTTGTTCAATTATTTACCCAAATTTACTGCTTTCCCAAGTCCTCAGTCATTTAACCATATCATTGGCCTGCACATTTAGATACCTGGTTGTCAATGTTTCTACTCTTGAAGGTTTTTATACTCTTGAAGTCTGATCAAATGAGTTGCCATCTTAATATTTACACTACTTTGTTGTCCTTTGCTCACACTATTGTGTGGCAGAAAGCAGGACTCTGTCATCATTTTATCCTCTGAGGAACACTTCACCTACAGCCTCCTGAATTCTTTGTGAGAGGCAACTGCCTTGAGTACTCAGTGTAGTGGAAGAAAAGTAGCATCTGATCATTAGGGAAAAAAATCTTTGCTTTGATCTAGCTTGAAAGCTATGAGGTAATGAGAAAATCAAGAGTCCAAGAGGTCTAAAATCTCTATAGATGTGTGTGTGTGTATATATCTTATTTGGATGAATATCTATATTTGAATAGTTATCTTTCTTAATTTTTATTTATATTTTAATATGTTTCCATGCCCAAAGAATCCAAATCAGCAAACTGAACAACATATTTAATTGGTAAATATGCTACAAAAAGACCTTTTTCCAGTGTTAAAAAACATTGGAATGGAAAGAAGAGGCAGTGTACTTTGCTCCAGTTTCCATCCTCAGAAGCAGTGGGGCATCCCCGCTTGTTGGAATCAACATGACCAGCAGTCAGCCTGATTCAATTTGAGTATTTTGCTTAAAATTCATGGGCTTTGCTTAAAATTCACCTCTGAATCTCCGGAGACTTTCATTCTGTAATTTCAAAGAATACATCTAATCTAAATTACTCCATTTGGATTCAACTTCATACTCATTAGTCCTTTATATAGAAAACAAAGACACGAACCGCTTATTTGAGTACATTTTAATGCGGTTTCTCTGCCTTCTTAGGAACAAATTGAATCAAAACAATTAATTATAACCATGGAAAATCATTAATTGTTTTGACCATTTCAAAGGCATAATAAAAGGCATGATTTTCTCACCTTCCCTTTCCAATTGCAGTGAACAAATGACCTTAGATCAGGAGTAACCTGTCCAGAAGGAAGCAGACATGGATCTAGGAGGCCTAGCTCTGCTATTCGCCATATCAGCACCTGGGGGAAGGTCTTTTACTCTCAGGATTTCACTTCTCAGGTTGCTTGCTGGTTTTCTTTAAAATTAGAAAATAGGAATACATACCTGAGTCTAGTGAGTTTCAAGTTCTAATAAAACATTTGAAGGTATTTGGAAAATCACAGAATATTGTTGTTTGCATTATCAATTTCAAAATCCAACAAAAATGCAAAATGAAATCCTTTGCCTTGGCATCCATTGAGACACACAGCCACTGTAGCTAAGCTTTCTCAGGCTGTAACCTTCCTGGGAGCAGACAGACTTCTCTTTCCTCGCATTTCCTTGGCCTGATATAGCGAGCAACATCATGCTGATATTCCTTAATAATAATTGAGGCTGTTTTATATATGTTTAGAAGTCATCAATACCATTTTAAATATCAGAATAACCTCTTTGAGGCAAAGTACTGATACCACAGGCACTACCAGTATGTATTTAATTCTCCATTAGCTATTTCTGTGTCAAATATTGACTGCATTTCTTTATAAAAGCATATGTGACTTCGGTAGGCCTGTACTAAGAGTTGACAGACAGTTGTTCACAACTTACTGAAATGAAGCCTAACAAGCATTTACTCTAGATAAACTTTTAAAATGGGGGTCATGGAGATAGCAAATGGAACCTAGGTGTCTGACTGCATGTGTGGAAATCCATTTGAAGGTGGATTAGAGATAATAGTAAAAGGGTAGGCCATAAGATAGGCATAATACAGTGATGTAATGTCCAAAATGAAAAACAATTTGGTATAGCAGATTAGATATAGGAACTTGAGTAAGGAATTTTCTGAATTTCAATCCCCGCCCCCACCATTAAAACAGAGGAATATATTTCAAAAAGTTGAGATTACTAAAGTAAGCAAAATTTCTAAAATTTTGACAGAAATATTTACTAAAACCTGAAACATAGTACAACTTAAGCCAACGTTGGCTCCCTTTTTCCAATAAACAACCCATGGATGTGCTCACTGCGGGTCACTGAGAAAGTGGTAGACCCTGATAGAAATTGGTGGACGCAGTCCTACAACAATGGGCTAAACCCTAACAATGGTTTTGATGATGGCAGAGGGACACGCGGCGTTTCATTCTGTTACACACCGGGTGGTTGAGTTGGAACTATCTTGAAGGCACATTAGAACCAATTGTTCACTGAAAACTAATCTCTTGAAGATAATTTTACTTAGAACTCATCCACAGATTTTCAATTATATGAAATAATTCTTCTCCCCATGAGTTTACAAAGCCAATGTACTATTTAACTAGGTCTCATGTCCTAGAGTTTTCTCTAAATTCATATATAATAGGATTATTTTGACATTGCATAAATATTATTTGGAACATAAAATTTATGATAATTGGGTATTAGGGTTGATGTGTTATAAACTCTGAGAAGAGTGTTATAATGCAAGCACAAAGTATTATTTATCATCTATCCAGTGTAAAGTGATATTGCAGGACAAAATATTAAAAATGTAGATTAATAAAGGCACAGACACATTCCATCTCATGAAAGACATAAGTTATCCCTTACATCACCAATCATTGTTATTATGGGTCACTTATACCTGTCAAGTGTTGAAAGGTTCAGGTAATAATCTGTGGCTCTTAACAGATGCCATTTCTTTGCAATTATTTTATTGAAAGTGTAGGTCATTTCTTAATATCTCACTGGCTTTGTTACCTCTTTTGATAGAATTTTCTATTTGTATGGTTAGAGTAAAATACATTTTGAAGTGGCATGCTTGAATTGAGAATGTCTACTAGTTTGTATTTGTAGTATTATTTTGTCCACTATTTGGTTATTGATTAACAACTTTAATCTAGACTTTATCCACCTTGCTATTTGTTTTTCTGTATCCCTGATTTGCACAGGAAGTTTTATTTGAATTTTTCTTCACAGTAAAACGGTTCATATATGATACCTGCATGAAAGAGTATTTGAAATAGCCGTAAAATCATGTAGATTAAGTCTTTTCTCTAGTTGCAAATTGCCAGTTATAAGTAATATTGTAAGACACTTTTCCAAAGTAGGCACTTATCCAATGACATGTTACACGAAATCTGATTTTCCTGAACTTTAGACAGAAAAGTACACAATTTAGTCAACCAAAGGGGAAAAACTTCACATGTTCAGCATTTACAAATGTATATGTATACAAATATATATGTATATGCATATAGTTTAAAAACTTTTAATAGCCTATCAGAAGAGTTCAAAGCGTGTATGCTTCTTGGGATTCAAGACTTTTTTCTATCTGACCTTATCTTTACCTTTTCATAGTCTTCTGTTCTCCTAAAACAATCTGTATTCTGCTTGCAACAAACTCACAAGCTTACTGTTCCTCAGTTGTGAGCGATGAGATAATGTCCAAGTGAAGTGCTTTCAAACCAATAAAGCATTATATAGATTATGAGTTATTGTTATTATTATTTATTGCCAATCTTCCATGGCCTAGGTCAAGTCCATGTAAGCTGTTCTCACCAGCTGAGGTCAATGTGATCAGTCTTTTTTCTGAATTCCCATAGGGGATACGCTACTTCTCATTTGCCACTCAGTATGACTCATGGCTCAAAGCAAAGTGCAGGTTCAGCAAGCGGAGAGGCCAAGTCTCATTTATCTTTGGGTCTCCCACAGTGTCTGGCACAAGGTTGCCCAGAGTAAGACTGATGTGTATTTGCTGATGAGTATGTTACGTTCCTTGATGCCAATTAAAGCCTTTCAGTAAACAAGTTACACATTTAACCAGCCTATATATTCCACTTCAGTATAGTTTAATATATTTAAAAAAAACTTTTCTAGGGAGATTTCCATGAAAAATCAATTTTCAGAAATACTGAGAATACAATGCACCCACTTGTGATATGTTACACTTAAATATTGATTTCCTTGTATCTTTTGCTTCAATATAAGTATTTGTTTCAATTACAAATTTTACCTTATATCACATAGTTTTTAATTTTATATTTTTCTGCTTAATCAATGTTTGCTAAATATCTGGGTATGGATTAACTGATCAGGTAGCAAACTAACCTGATTTTATTTTTTAAATGTACAAATATTTCCATCTTTCATGAGTGGTCACTGTTCATTCCTCCCTCTTCACACACACACACACACACACACACACACACACACACAATCAATCCAGGACATTTCATTTCTTGCTGTTAAATTTCCCTTTAAAAGGAGCGTATGAAGCTAGAAATCATATTTCATATTCAAGAGTCCCAGAGGCCGGCTACTTGTATTGTGTCACGAGCTGTATCACTTTTCCTACTGCCTTTGTGATCTGTTTTCTGGCTGTCACCTCCTCCCATGGCCCTACCAATAAATAATCCCTTTAAAATAAAAATATTGATATTTAAAATAATGGAATCTCTTTCGTAAATAGAATTGCAAGCTTTGCAGGCAAATAAAAATCTAGACTTCGGAAACTACTTCAATAACATTCTATAACTGTTCAAAGAAAAAAGAGCAGAGAAAGAACACAAGCTCACAGAGATGGGAGATAAAGGAAGCAGTTCTCTCGATACATTTATACAGTAGGGGCTTTTGCACTGATTTCCTTATGGAATTCAGTCTTGATGTGAATAAATATAAAGGGAATATTTTTAGATAGACTATGGTATTATAGAAACATCACTAGGTTTAATAATAATAATAAATACTAATAAGAAGGCTCAACATTTTACAGTGTGTCAAGTAACTGGAGATCTTTTAAGAAAAATGTTAAAGCCAACACCAAAGGTTTACTAAAGTTTTTTAAATACCAAATGCCAGTGTATTTCTGATTTCCTTAACTGTTCGGGGACTTATATTTGATGGGTTATTTATCACCAACCGTCTCCTGTGTTCTTCATATACCCCATAAAACAAACCTATTGTAAAACCAGAGATCAAGGAGTCATCTCTCTCTGTGTTGCTTTAGTTCAAGAATTTTCCATTTGGTACCAATTGCAGAAAGGACCCCAGCGTAATCACAAATGTATCGGGCTGGTTTCTGAATAGAAAGCAGCTTTATCTGCCAGACCACAAATCCAATAGTCACTGTCTTAGGATCAAACCAATGATCCTTCCTTGTCTTACAAAACAAAACAAAACAAAACAAAACAAAATGTGGTTAAGAATTTTTCCACAATGTTGTCACTACCAGTAACACCAAGACCAGGCGTTTTACTCCACATAATTATGATGAATAGCTTACTGGCATTATTATTGATGCAAACATCTCAATAGCATGCAGAGACCAAAATAAAACATTTATTGCAGAATTGTTGTGTTATGTCTGGAGTATAAAAACAATCAAATTCTGAAGAGGATAACTCTAGGAAGAATTATACTTTAAATAAGAGTGAGTAATCATACATAAACAGAATGAAAGGGACAATAATAAAGCCTACTAGGGATTTGCTTACTAAGCATTTGAAATTGTTAAAAAATAGATGTAAATGGTGAATTAAAATGTTGGAAGGGTTAGCTATATAAATAATAACTTTAAGTAAGATGTTCATTAGAGTATTATTTACATTACCAAACGTTTATCTGGACTGTGGTCTTGACCTAGAATTTCCATATCCCAACACTCCCCTTAACAGTTTGACTTTTGTTTCTGCTCTTGGCAAAGAAACCTTATTCCAAATTAATCTCTGAGACTTATTTTTAATTATTATAATTTTATCAAAGGATCCTTTAGAGTCTGATTTCCAGAAAATAATAAGTCAGCTTCTTTTCATCTCAACTCACCCAAATGACACGGGTACATTAGAGACACAGTTGTAAGCATATTAGATTCTTTTGTGCAAATATACTTAATGGTTTGCTCCTATCCAAACCGAAGGAGTTGGCCAGGCTGTCATACTAACCTCAGCATAAAGTAACATAATTCACCAATTATGCTATCTACTGGGAAAATTAGATTCCTGGTTATTTAGACTCATTAAAATTTTTTAATGTAATAACAGCCTACTATTACAGTAAAATCCTTTCCCCATGTGCCAACACAGGAAATATAAGCATCTTTATAAAGAAAAAGTGACTCAGAATCAAGTGCTGGCATTTTAAAGTCATATTTAGTCAATTGAATAAAAGGTAAATCCAACCACACAACTTGAGCGGATATACGGAGTATTTTGCTGAGGTTTTATATTCTGAGATCTCAAGAAGAGTTGGCAACCTTATGTGCTTGAGACAGTGTCCAGAAGAAAAAGAACTCAGGTTAAACAAGAGTTTTTTTGAAAATATGCCCATTGTCATTGAGTTAATTCTGATGCACAGTGACCCTATGTAAGTTTTCTGGGTTGTAAATATCTATGGAAGTAAATAGTCTCATTTTTCTCCCACAAAGCCTACTGTGGTTAGCAGTTCAACACTTAACTGACAGCAAAGCAACACTGGGCCGTGGAAAATATAGAATTCATCAAGTTCAACCTCAGGCAATTACATCATGCAAAACAATCTTCTGAGACTCTGGAGATGTGTGTGTGTGTGTGTGTGTGTCAACAGAGTGATGGTTAAGAATGTTGTGTTTTGAAACAAACTTTCTGGGTTTAGATCTATTTATTAGCTTTGTTTTATTGAGCAAGTAGTTCAACATCTTGTCTCTGTTCCTTCATGTTAAAAGCCTGGATATTACACGGGTCCTTCTGAGGTTTAAGCATGTTCATGTATGTGGTGTTGTTGTTGCAGTTGCTTCTATGCACCACGAGTCAGTTCTGACTCATAGTGATTCTATGTACAACAGAACAACACTGCCTGTCCCTGTGCCGTTGTCCCAATTATTCTTATGTTTCAGCAAACCAAGGCAGCCATTGTGTCAATCCATCTTATCAAATGTCTTTCTCTTGTTCACTGCCCTGCTGCTTTACCAAGCATGAAAAGGTGTATTTGGCTTAACATAAAATGGCTAATGCCTAATTTTCCTAAAGAGAATTTCTAATTCTCTTTAAGAATATCTGCTGGAAAATAGTAAGTTAGGTAATTGTTGCTACTAAGTTTGACTATGAAGTTTAGGTTCCCATGTAGGTTCTTCTACTAATCTTCTTTAAGTTCCTAAATCCTGCTCAAGTACCCGAACTATAATTGTTCTTAGATTTTACTTTCTTACTATCTAACAGGTTGTTCTGAGAAAGCTGCATAAAACATGACTTACACAAACTTCTGTTTTTCCACAAAGTCAGATTTATTTCTACAAAAGCATAACAAATTACTAGTCAAATTCATAGAGCATTAATGTCCTGTAACTAACCTGGTTAAAAGGAAGGAAGCTTGAAACAGTGTAGTCCCATTGTTAACAATTCAAATTAAGAATACACAAAGTCTGTGGTTTTGTGGTTCGGTCTGGTCAGGATCAAAGCAAGGGTTCTCTTTCTGTAATGCTTGACCTTGACATAGGAGTATAGAGCACAATGACACAAGGACTGAAATTCTCAAGCTCAAGTGTGACATGCTCTCCTTTGAACAAGGTACTATAACAAATACATCAGGTAGAATCGGCTCTCAGAGTTCTGGAGGGAGTAGATGTTAGCTGTCAGGATTGTGTTGGCTCTGGAGGTGACCAAAGGTAGCTTTGGGATCTCTATTATATATCAAAAGTTTCTTCATAAGTATGATAGTATTAGGTCTTTTTCCTTATCTAACTAACCCCTATGTTTTGTCTTAACTGAAAATTTTACTTCAAGACAAAAACAAATTTTACTCTAAAATAAAAACAAATTTCACTTTAAAATACATTTCTATCTTTCTAATATCTAAGTTCATATCTTTGCGGTTTTAAAAAAACAGGTTGTTTATACATGTTATATTCAATTTAAAAATTAGTGCCATATATATGGGTAGAAGACAAAATACTCAGACCAGATGAAAATAACTTCAATACTTAAGGAAAATTGTAGAGACACTGGTTAATGCTCTGGAATGATAGTACTTCCGCTCAGTGGGTATTCCTTGCATGTCCTTGGGTCCATTTGGAGGACTTTCAAGATACCCCCATTCCCACCCAAACTGAGGCCAAGTTTCCACCAGAAGCTGCAGCAGCGGCGGCAGCAGCTAACAGCAATCGCAGCAGCAGCAGCAATAGGAGGAATCGCAGCACCACAGCCAGAAGCCTTGTGAATGTCTCCTGCACACTCCACCCGCCCCCCCCCCCCCCCAGAACTCCTGACCTCAAGCCCCTATCAGAATAGACCTAACTTTGGGTTTGGTTACATGGTAAAAATGGTACTAATGGTTTCAGTATCCCACCCCACTTCACTTTGTAACCAGTATAAAACACCATATTCCCCCAAACTGGATCCTTTCCTGTCCAGCCAGCTGCTGATATAAATGCCATACCCCAAAAGTAGGTTTTTTTTGAACCCTTAAACATCATCAACATCATTAAAATAAATAAATAAATAAAATAGCTACTGCCAAAAACAATAATAGGTGTGTGAAATTTAGATACTAAATAATAAAGAATTTAATGAAGAGGATATTTTAAATATCAAATATATATCAAACAAACACTTCTATATGTTTACTTTGTAACTTGCGATCTTTCTATTAGTAACCCAATAATTTATCAGAATGGGCTTCCCCTTCCTCTAGCTCAAGAATTATATTAGAAAAGCTCATTGTGTAAATATGATGCTTAATATAGATTTTATATAAATATTGATTATTAGAGTATAGAAACTATCTTTTAATCTTTGTATGTTGTAAGTTCTTTTTATTATATATGGATGCTGAATTTTAACAAATGATTTTTTTCTATTACTCCTCAAGTGATTTTCTATGAACATGTTAAAAACAATAATTAAATTTGCTCTGTTGTTAAAATTATAGTATCATTTAGACATACCCCATTATCCTTACTTTGTACTCTTTAAGCATTAACAAACTCATGCAATCATATATAAAGCATAGCATTGAATATAAAGAATAGTCCTATAATAGCAAGTCAGATCAGTGTCTTCATATGATCTCTGACAATTGCTGAAATGTTACTGCTCTGTAAAATGCCATTAAAAAGATTGTCTCCTTTCAGTTCTAACAATGGCTGTGAGATTCAATACATCAAGATATTTTGTGTGTGTATCATTGCCATCCATATATTCTTTTATCGAGATCACTATCTCTTTTATTATTGTTGAATAGATTCTCAATCGTGCTGACGCCATGAATGAGAAAGCCGAACTGCTCCACGCTTGTGTTTTTATGGTTGTTATCATAACAGAAAAAGATCATCTAGCCATTCTGTCTGTGATATTGCAGCTTTGCTTTACACAAAAACATTCGCAGGAAGTTAAAATTTGGTATAGGGTAGCCTTCATTTCCCCCACTTCTTTTTAAAGATTGTTTTTGGCTATTTCCATTTCTTTACCTTCCCATACAAAATCTCAAATCATCTCATTAACTTATACAAGGCTGACTTGTGGTTACATTAACTCTATATGCTAATTTGGGAGAAACTAACATCATAATTACCCTGATATTTCCATGAAAACATGGTGCATTTCTACATTTGCTTAGATCTTTGATGACTTTCGTGTTTTGTAGTTTTCAACTTACAAATTCTGTAAACATATGTATTTTAGACTTTGCATATGTATTTTATGCTTTTAGAGTTATTGCAAATGGTGCTTTTCTTGAAGTTTCCATTGCCAACTGTTGATCGCAGAGTTGCTGGGTGAAAAATAAATGGTCGGCCCTTAACCAGGTAAGAGGTTGCACTGGGTCCAGAACCAGCAATACTTGAGGAAGAAGTCCAAGCTGCAACGAAGCTATTAGTGAAAAACAAGGCTACAGAAACTTACAGAAAACCAATGGAAATGTTTCAACCAGTTGACGAAAAGCACTCAATGATCTATGCCAAGACATTTGAGAAGAGCTACCGGGCAATCTCACTGGAAGACATCCATGTTTATACCCATTTCGAAGACAGGTGACCCATCAGAGTGCACCCATTATAGGGGAAAGTGTTTAATATCATATGCAAGCAAACTTTTGTTGGTGATAATTCAACAATGATTTCAACAGTCATTGACATGGATTGATAGAAAGTCAAGCCTGATTTAGAAGAGGATGTGGCATGAAGTATATCCTTAGTGGCATAAAATGAATCATGGATAAAAGCAGTGACTTCTATAAAGATGTTTACTTGTGTTTTTTGGACTATGCAAAGTCATTTGACTGCGTGAATCATAACAAATTGTGGCTGGCAATGAGGAGAATGGGAATTCCATAACACGTCATGGTGCTCATGGAAGAACCTGCTCATAGAAAAAGAGACAGTCCTTTGAGGAGAATAAGAGTATATTGTGTCATTTACAACCAGGAAGGGTGTGTTTTAGAGCTTTATCCTATCAACATACTTAATCAATCTTTATGCTTAGTAAATAATACAAAAACAGACTATAGTAAAGAAGAATCCATGTTTATCAGGATCAGAAGAAGGCTTACTAAACCTGTGTTATACAAATGACTCAATCTTTCTTGCTGAAGGTAAGAGAAACTGAAGCATTTGCTGGTGAAAATCAAGGACTGCAGCATTTAGTATAGATTGCGACTCAATGTGAAGAAAACCAAAATCCTCACAACTGGACCCACAACAATAAACAAAGAAAAAATTGTATGTCAAGGATCATCATTCTTAGATCCACAGTCAATACTCATGTAAGTAATAGTCAAGAAATCAAACACCTTATTGCATCGGCAAAATATGGTGCATGTGTTGAAGAACAGAGATGTCACCTTAAAAAGTAAGGTGCATCTGGCCCAACCCCTGTTATTTCAATCAATGCAGACACTTTTCAAAAGTGACCATTAACTAAGGAAAACTGTAGAAGAAACAACGCATTTGCTTTATGGTGCTGGCAATACATTTTGAAAGTACCATGAACTACCAGAAGAACAGCCAAATACGAGGGGTTACCCACAAAAAAAAAAAAAGCATTTTTTTTCCAAAGCTATGTATTTTTAAAAAGTGTAACAAAACGAACATAACTTTCAATGCACTCTCCATTACACTCACTACATTTTTCAAATCTGTGATTCCATTCTTGGACACAATTTTCAAAATCATGTTTGGATAGCTGACAGGACCTCCTTCATTTTTTTCTTCACATCTTCTATGGCATCAAATCATTCTCCTTTCATGACCTTCTTCTTCCATGGAAACAAAAACAAGTTGCTATTTTCTACAGGTGGGTTTGAGGTCTCTGCTGTGACCCCCCTCATTATCAACAATATGTTTTTGTTGTTGTTTTGGGTCTTCTGGTGCCTGTTACCTGATTCCGTTGACACTTCATGATCGCACAGCCTGCTGAGCTTCTTCCATATGGACTTGATGCTTCTCGGCTAGATAGCCACTAGTTTAACTTGAAGCCTTTAAGACCCCAAGACGCTATATCTTTTGATAGCTGGGCATCATCAGCTTTCTTCGCCACATTTGCATATGCACCCATTTTGTCTTCAGCGATCCTGTTAGGAGGGTGAGCATCACAGAATGCCAGCTTGTTAGAACAAAGCATTCTTGCACTGAAGGAGGGTTTCAGCAGAGACTCAAATTCCAACCACTTCCTCAATGTATTGCCATATAAATATATGTACATAGGCCAATACTTGTATTTTTATGACTTGGTATATTTACATAAGTGCACAATTATGCTTCTATCTCTATCCATAGCTTTGCTTTCTAGATCCTTTCTCCATTTTGTTTTTACCTTCCTCCTGCCCCACCATCACACTCACCCTTTTTCTGCCTCTTAGTAATTCCTCTCAGCTAGATTACTGTTGCTCCAACACCACTAGGATCCCTATATCCTCCTTGTTGTTGCTTTTAAATTCCCTAGTTGTTCCCCGTCTACAGCATTGTTTGCTCACTGGTCCTCTCCCCTGCCTCCTCCTCCCCTCAAGTCTCTCCAGAACCATCAGTCCATTGCTTTCCCCTTAGGCTTGCTTCCCACACCTATCTTATATAGGTAGGCAAAACAATAACAGGAACAAAACAAGGGTTTCAAGGAAGGGATGGGTCAACCAGGGTAAAGTATAGCACCAATGAAGCACACAATATTCCTCTGGTTCTTTGAGGCTCCTTTAACCCCCAGTATTAGGACCCCAGTCCTGCCTTTCAATACTGGCTAGGCCAGAACATGTACACTGCTACAGATAAATGCTCTCAACATGAGCATCAGCAATCTCAATGACTGACACACTACCCCACCACTCCAGGGACATGAGAAACAGAAATCTGGGTGAAGGTGACAGTGGTCGGTATAAGATATGAAAATAATAATAATTTATAATCTATAAAGGGTTCATGAGGGTGGGGAGTGGAGGGAGGGAAAATAGGAGCTCAAATTGAAAGGAAATGTTTAGAAAATGATGATGGCAACATATGTACAAATATGCTTGATACAATTGATGGATGGAATATTATAAGAGCTGTAAGATCCCCCAATAAATTTATTTTTTTAAAAAGAAGAAGTTGCGTGGAACAATGTGAAGTGAGTCAGGTGTATAGGGCAAGAGAGGCATGCTGTTTTTTGTCCAAAACTGGTGCACTGAGATGGCTGCATGAGCAGGTATATTGTCATGGTGGCAAAACTGGTCCGTCATCTGCCACAAATCAGGCTTTTTTGTCGCACACTGCTATGCAATCTTTTTTCAGAACCTCTAAATAGAAAGCGTGGTTATCAGTCTGACCTGGTAGAACACACTCCACATGCACTACAAGAGGACATTTTCATCTGTTCAGGAAACTGACAGACAACCAGAACTAAGTTTGTCATCAATCCACATTTCACCCTTTGGGAAACAAGAAACCACTCATAACTTGAGTTTTTCACATAGTGCTGTCCTTGTAAGTTGTGTTCAACATCACAAAAGTTTCTGTTGCATTTTTCCCGAGCAGGAAACCAAATTTCACAGCTGCACACTTTTCCCTGAAATTGGCCATCCCCCCCAAAGTGAGACTCTAGCAAAACTGCTTTTACAAAAAAATTCACTGTGATCAGAGAGAACCTTCCCAGGGATGCCACTGGGTGCACTAACTCAGAGCAAGTTGCTCTATGCTTGCCCAGCAGGATAAATGTGCACTATGAAAGCTCTACCCAGTGAAGCATTTTTTCTGGTTTTATTGGCGGGCACCTCCGCATATGTATTGGAATATGTAGTAGCATGCTTAGTAAACAAGAAGGGCAACAGAAAAGAGGAAGATACTCAAAGAGATGGGTCGACGGTGACTTGTAAATAGGTTCTGAATTCTGGCAACAACTCTCAAAAGGTACAATTTAAATTCTTAGTTTCCTGCTATACCCATAATCAGCAAAAAGCTTCAGAGTCAAAGAGGCTACATGAGATAAAACTCCTATCTAGAAGCTTGTCCTATCCAGAACCTTTCCAACCCATTTCCTGCTGTCCTCAGATGATTTTGTGTTCTATGTATTTTCTTCTATCTTTCTTGCTCTCCTGCTCTCTTTTTCTTTTTTCCTGTGGTAACTTTTATCAGAACCACTAATCTGTCACTGGGCATATCACTCACAATACATTTTCACCATAGATTTTTTTTTTTGTCCTACATGATTAGGGACCTGCTCTGCTCTAACAATAATTCCTCTGATCCTTAGCATCTCACAGATTATTGTGTATCTGCTAAATAAATGAGTAATCCATATACTGCCAGCAAAATAGGCAACTCAGTCAAAATACAAAACTTGTCTTGCTTTGAATACGTTAATATAACAAAAAATAATCTATGTTTTATTCGATTAGTCAATCTGGGAAGAAGTCATCCAGAATATCACTTAAAATCAAGGATGGCTAGATTTCATCCTGTGTACTTGTTGACACATTACCATGAAGGAATACTCCTTGGAGAAGGACATCAAGGTTGGTAAAGCAGTGGATTAACAAAAAAGAGGACAAACGTCAATGAAATGGGTGGACACAACAGCTAAGACAAGGTGCTCAATATTACAATGATGGCGAGGAGGGTGCAAGAAAGAGCAATGTTTCATTCTGTTAAAAATAGATGCTCCTAGTAATTGGATTTGACTTGTCAGCACCAAACACTTTTCAGTAATTATGTTTAGCTTTTTATTTTTTTATTTTATCTTTATAGCATTATGAAGGCATCTGTCATTTTCCGTTTTGCCGTTTGAAGATATTAATAGAAAGGGGAAAAAGGACAAATACCACCTATAAGCACAGCAGTACTTACTGGATATTTTCTCAGTATTACATATTAAAGATGAGAATTCATCGTCCTCAACTATTTAATTAAGACATTCAATTCAAAAAGGTGTTTTCTAGAAATAAAAGTGAGAAGATAAAATCAGAAGGCTAGGGAATGTGCTGTCTTGGAAGAGTACACACATAAATTCCCATACAGCCACAGTTTAATTGCAACTCCTAATTGCAAGTGAGTTCATGGATTTTTTCTATATAAATAGCTTTAGCAGAAAATAAAAGAGAAAAATTGCCTCCAGGAATACTTGTATTTGAAGTGTTTCAGATAAATTAATATTTTTATAGATAATTAGAATCAAATGTAGAGATCTACTTACAAAAATTAAGAAGAAAAATATCTTCTTATGCAATGTTTAGTACTTGGTCCCAGTGCAAATTCATAGAACTTGAACTCCACTTTGAGTTTCTTAGGTAAGCAGAGCACTGTACAATTAGGTACATGGCCTTTTCATTTGACTAAGAGCATTTCTAATAATGACCATGGAACAGTCTGTGCTTACTATCAATCAGAGAATAATTTGGACAGAACAGAAAGTGTATCACCAAGTCCTACATTTCTATTTTAGAATTTCTCAATCTCATATATCATGAGATGTTTATGTTTTATGTGCATGAGTGATATTTATTTCCCACATTTTATATTATGGATGGAAGAGATCGCAAAACCTTGATTTTTTTTTGTTCTTATTTTTCTTTTGTTTTAAATATGTTTATTCTCACCTTGTTATCACCAGGGACATCATTGTCTTATTACTCAATTTCAGAGGAAGTGGTGGTTATAAAAGATCTTTTCCTATGTTGTGTAAGGCATACACATTCTTCTGAAATGAGATTTCTAAATCTAGGCTGCATGTTTTGCATTCCCACAACAAAGCAGCTGATAAGAGCTGTAATCTCTCTGAAATATCCAAATGGCCAGGCGCTGCTCTGTTGTAGATTAAAGAAGGAATGGCTCGATTGCCCACTGCATCACCACTCCATTCTTCACTTGGGTGAAGCACCAACGTTAAAGAGACAGTGGTTCTTATTTCAGGGCATTTCGAAAGGAAAGCTGACAATACCAAATAAACACATTCAATTAACTGAGATTACTAGTCACTGAGGCGCTAATGAACTGTAAGATTAGCTGCAGCAAAGAAAAGTTCTCCTATGTCCCCTTCTGCCAATATCCTGGACTCCAGAGAGATAAGATGCAGACTGCATCAAGTATTAAAACTTACAGTGGAGATAGCGTTTCGCTATACAGCCCTACACTGTCAGCATGGCTCCAGAATCCAGGCTCACTGTGCATTTTAATAAGTAGGTATGGAAACTTGAGTTTCTTAAAATTTATTTTGCTGTCATGAAAGAGACTTCTTCCATCTTATAATTTATTTTGATGTATTACTGTGAACACATTTTTGGCAACCAGATACATGTAAAGATCTGACATTATTGATCCACAGGTTAGAAATACTACAGAATTGGCCAGGCATAAATGAGCCTAGAATCAGCTCATCAGCAACTGATTTTTTTCTCTCTTTTCTTTAATACATCGGAAAAAAATCTACATATAATTTTAAAAAATGAAATCAGTCCCACAGTGACATTGTAAATATTGTCAAAAACACAGCATCGGGGCTACCCACCCTTAACACCAACTGCTTCTCTGCTGCCCTGTGCATTGCAAGACTGGCCATGGGACACTTTCTCTCTTGCTGTGTACTCCCTGCAGACTAATTTGCCTCGTGTGTTTGACGTATTGTTCCCAATTGCCTATCCCAGGTGCAGAGGGGTGGGTTAGTAAACATTGAATGCACAGATGCACTCAGTCTAGTCACACTCAGATACACAGGCTGCGTAGAGAACGAGGAGAGAAGGGGAACCCTAGCCATACTGAGCACAGAGGGAGGGAGAGGAGAAGTAAAGGAAGAAGAAAGCAGGGGAGGTAGAAGGAAGGAGAGGAGGGAGAGAGCAAGAAGGGAAAAGGAGAGAGGAAGAAAGGGAGGAAGGAAGAAAGATGTTAGAAGGAAGAAAGAAATGGATGAAAAGGAAAATAAAGAGAGGGAGGGCATGAACCATGTATTTTAAATCACTTATGACTCAAAGTTGAAAGCATATTCCATTGACCCACTTAGCACCTTAAGTGGTTGTTATGTGTACATTAGAAAACTTTACCTTGTGATCTGTTCATTGTAGCTGTGCAAAGGATTGCTGCCTAATCAATTCAGCTGTCACAGTGGGTATTGATGGATGCAGACAGATTGGCTTACAGTGGTCTAGTTCATGGACGTATCTCCTGTTATAAATAGGAGAGCCAACAGAAGCCAGGGAAAAAAGTCAGTCATGTAAAACAAACCTAAAACCAACCAAACAAAAACCTTCTGAATGACAAATAAACTGCAATGTAATTGTCATTTCACACTCGAGTCTGTTATGTACGAAGCTACACAAGTGTGTGAACAGAGTGACGCTTTGTGATTGCTCAGCACGACCATGAACATGAAGTCCTGTCATCATATGTTACCTCTCAATGTCACTCTGTCTCTCTGCTCGACTGCGGCAGAAGTATCACTGGAAGGCTGCGTAAAATCCTCACTTCAATAAATCCTGTTTAAGAAGGTGGGGAGAGAACAAGCCCAACATATCCTCCCTGTGGGATCAGATTGGCTTTGCAAGATTTCAGTGGTTCAGTTATTTTCAGCCTCTTGGAGGAGATTTTATGCTAAAAGCCCATTCATGGTAGAGTTTACTCAACTCCCACCTTGCCTTTGGCAATCCCTCTGTCTTCATGTTGTCTGCATCCACTTTCACTTATATCTCTAGCTCATCATGCATTCCAATTTGGTATACAAGGAAAGAAAAAAAAACTTGGATAGGAAAATCATTTCTACATCATACCCAGAGGGAATGTCATATAAAGTCCCCCAGAAGCTGGGCTAAAAATCAATAAAACATGCATAAGGGATCATAACAATTTGTCCATGGGTATGAAGGGGGACTCATAAAAATCCTATAGGACAGAGGAGAATTCCCCCTGTGGGTTTCTAAGACTGTAAATCTTGGAAAGAGTCAGAATCCAGTCAATGATAGTGAGTGAGAGAATGAGAGAATGATGAAGGGAAGTGTGGTGTGTGTGTGTGTGTGTGTGTGTGTGTGTGTGTGTGTGTGTGTTTCTTCTCAGCCTAAGCAATGACAGCAAGTTCTACCTTTTGCGGTAGTTAGATAATTTTATGTCTGCTAAAATTTCCCAACTATGGGTGGAGTCTGCCCTATCAATCAGGGCACAGCCTGATGGACCTTGCGTAGAGGTTTGGTCTTCTCCTATGGAGGAAACTAAGAACACTCTCCCCTCTCTGCACTCTGCCTTCCTGCTTGCTGGCCACCCTGATCACTGCTGGAGCCCTGCTATGTTTCTGCTGATTGATCTTCTAACCACATAACCTATGGTACTGCACCCATCAATCTGTGATTTCCTTGCCTTCTGCATCATTGTATATGGCTGTGTGTTAGTCAGGGGTTGACTAGAGAAACAAATTCATAGACACTCATATGTGTATAAGAGAGAGTTTTAGATACAAGACCAATTGAATATTGAGAAAACATCCCAGCTCAGTCCAGATCAAGTCCATAAGTCTGATATCACCCCATGTGTCAATACGAGTCCATAAATTCCTCTTTAGACTCACGCAGTCCTGCAATGACACCAAAAGCAGGAAGATCACAGCCCAGTGGGTGGACAGGCTTGTGGATCCAGTGGTGGTAGAATCATCTCAGCGCTGGTGTGAGTCTCTATGTGGCTCCTCCAGCTCCGAGGCTCTGGATGCCATCAGCCTGTGTCCATGTGGCTTGTCAACAAGAATGTCTCACAGGGAGTGAGCAAGTGTCCCCCCTCCAGTGAACTATGTATCTCCTTAGCGGCTCCAAATGAGGTCATCAAGCTGCGATCTGATAGGCTAAACCGCATCCTTTCATTCTTAAGTCTCAAATTGACAGCATATTATGTAACTATCACACTTTGTGAGTGGGAAGAGGGAATTATGGACTAGTATCAGATTTATGGACTTCAGTTGGATTTTACTGGGATGGTTTCTTGATAGATAATTTCTTAGCTCTTTCTTATATATATGAATGTCAGTAGATTTGTTTCAACCTGGCCTAACAAATATTTGTTTCTACTCCCCCTTGCACTCTACCTATTTTATAAATTCAGATATGGTCTAGAACAAAGCAGAATGTAATTATCCAAATGAAGTTTTGAAAGTTTGAGATAAGCAAAAGCCTTTATATTTATATATTGCCAGTAACCTCTATTAAAAACAAATAATCAAATTCAATGAAATTCCAAGAAACTACAAAATTCCCTAAATCTCATATTTGTCAGTAAGGATAGAAACTAAAATATTTGGGGTGAAAATTTATAACTATCATAGTTCAGCTTTTTCAGTATTGATGATAAAGTCTACCACTTTGGAATGTCTTTCACAAGTCAGTCCATGGTTCTCTCCTCTTACTCTCTTCAGTCTCTACCTTTGCGCCATGGTTTCCAGACACAACATTTTTTCTTAGGTCCATAAAGATATCTTAGCTGACGTCCCTTCCACCTTCCTGCTTCTTCCTTGATCTCATCCAATGCACTCATCTACCTGGGAAACATTTTCCCCCTTATATTCTGTAGATGCGGAAATGCATGTGATCATGGAGCAGAAGGCTGGTTGGTCTAAGTTACACACTTTATCCTGAATTTCTAGCTGTGTAATTTGCTAAGTTACTGCAATTCTCTGTGCCTCAGATGGATCCTTCATAGCAAGGAAGAACATAATACTTTTCCCATGTGAAATCAAAATATTCAATCTGCATAAAACATTTAAGATAGTTGATGATTAATCAGAGTCCAGAAGAGTGCCTGGCTCTACTTTGTATTTTGCACATGTAATACCATCAGCCACGTGATCCTGATGTACAGCCCCCTTTTGTGATAATAATTACCATTACTCCTTCTAACTGTCCTTTTTGTTCTTCTCCTTCTCCTTTTAAAGAATGCTTTGAAGCTTTCTTAATTATCAAGATGTCAATCATTCAATATTTTCCAGAAATTTCTTATTTTATTTGTACAACCTGTACAAATTTAATTGGACAATTGGAATTGTACACTTCTGGAATTTTATCTGTACAACCTCATGCTATTCATTTCTGTCTCCCTTATAAAATGTTTTTTGCTGCTGTTTTTTTATTGTTTTATTAGGGACTCATACAACTCATCAAAATCCATACATATATCAATTGTGTAAAGCACATTTGTACATTCATTGCCCTCATCATTCTCAAAACATCTGCTCTCCACCCAAGCCCCTGGCATCAGCTCCCCATTTTCCCCTCCCTACCTGCTCCCCCCTCCCTCATGAACCCTTGATAATTTACAAATTATTATATTTTCATATCTTGCACTGTCTGACGTCTCCCTTCACCCACTTTTCTGTTGTCTGTCCCCCAGGGAGGAGGTTATATGTAAATCCTTGTAATTGGTTCCCCATTTCCAACCCACTCTCCCTCTACACTCCCAGTATTGTCACTCACACCACTGATCCTGAAGGGATCATCCAACCTGGATTCCCTGTATTTCCAGTTCCTATCTGTACCAGTGTCTGGTCTGGCCAGATTTGGAAGGTAGAATTGCAATCATGATAGTTGTGGGGGGAGGAAGAAAATAGAAAGTAGAGGAAAGTTGTGTTTCATCATTGCTACATCACACCCTGACTGGCTCATCTCCTCCCGGAGACCCTTCTGTAAGGGGATGTCCAGTGGCCTACAAATGGGCTTTGGGTCTCCACTCTGCACTTCCCCACTCATTCACAATGATATGATTTTTTTGTTCTGATGATGCCTGATACCTGATCCCTTCGACACCTCATGATCTCACAGGCTGGTGTGCTTCTTCCATATGGGCTTTGTTGCTTCTGGGCTAGATGACTGCCTGTTTACCTTCAAGCCTTTAAGACCACAGATGCTATATCTTTTGATAGACGGGCACCATCAGCTTTCTTCACCACATTTGCTTATGCATCTGCTTTGTCTTCAGTGATTGTGTCGGGAAGGTGAGCATCATAGAATGCCAATTTAATAGAACAAAATATTCTTGCATTGAGGGATCACTTGAGTGGAGGCCCAATGTCCAACTACTACCTTAATACTAAATCTATAAATATATGCACATAGATCTATTTCTATCTAAAGTGTTTTTAAACTTATTTGAGTATTTTAGATGGAGTAAATTGGTTGCTTCATTGGTGCATATTCATTCTAATCCATTTTATGCATAACTCTCGATGAAAGTTATTTTATTCCTAGTGTTTATTCTTGGGGAGATAGCATAAAATTTACCACTTGCAATTATATCCTGAAGTACAGCACTTAGGTTCCTGGACTTAAACTTTTGAGGCTAACTCCAAATGGTTAAACAATATTCAAATGTCTTAGCGACGTTCCCTTGCAGATTGGTTCCAAAATAACAAGATTTACATCTTTGTGATCCTTGAATTTTGCTGTGTAAACGGATTTAATAAGTTCTGCAATCAAGTCACATGTTTCACTTTAACTGAAACATTTAGGGAAGAAAAACATGAAAACTAAAGAATGCTTCAGCAGAATTTGGGGAAAATAAAAAAGTTAGGGCTTTTAGTATTAAGATGCTAGATAATGGTGTTTCTTTGTTCTTGCTGGAAATGCAAGTGATAAATATCACAGACAGCGTGAAGCATATGATAAACAAGTGCACAATCTAAAGCAGGAGAGTAATCTTTGATGCTGCTGATAGCGGCAATAAAATCCCACCCACACGTACATGTGGAATGAGAACTCCTTACTAAAATATATGGGACATTAGAAATCACTCAAAATTTAAGCTTATTCAGATGTAATGAAACTTTTCCACACAGAACCAGAGATTATCTCATCAGAATAATTCATTTGCTCTGCCTTTCACAAGACAAAATAAGATTGTTCTGTCTGGATATTAATCTAGTAAGAGCTTTTTCTGATTCCTGTAAGGGCCATGCTAGTGCTTTGGGCAAATATTTATGATGCTAAGATTCTCAAAAGAGCATCTATATGTCCTTCTGCCCTTTATGTTTTCAATGTCTGCTGGCAGCCCATCATAATTCATCGCTGAGAAGTGGCAAGGCTGCTTTGTGCACTTAGAGGAAGTTCTATGAAGCTAGACACTCAAAGAGCACAAAATACTTATTGCCTCCAAAGTTCAGTTTACTGCAGGCCTGACAACTCCCTACATTAGCAAGTTACCTAGTTTTTCTGGGTTGTAGAAATTTGTTTTAGACAACGCAAACACATTTATTTTGTAATTGATGATATAGTCTTATAATTAGTTTATTTTCCTCAGAATTCCTATTTCCTCATAAAGACTGAAACAAACAAATCCACAATTCTTTTCTGTGCCCATTATACTATGACTTTGGATATACTATATACAGTTCCACCTATTCACAATACACAAAACATTATGCCTATAACTTCCAGATTTGAAATGCTAATTTAATTGATATTTAATATGGTGATCATGGCACCATGACATGCATCCTAATATTAGCAGTGGCCGCTTGCCTTCCAGCTGACTGACTCCTGGAAACCTCATGTGTGTCAAAGTAGAAGCGTTCTCCTTAAGGCTATTAAGGACTAGCATTTTAGAACTATACCTCTCTACCTTTTACAAAGTGCCTCCACATAGAATTGAACCTTGACCCTTTAGGTTGGGAGTTGAGTTCATTAACCGGTTACAGAAGAGACTCCCTCACCACCTTAACTCCCACAAAGAAGTGAAGGAAGGAGGGAGAGAAAGTGGGTGAATGGAAGGTAAGAAAAGAGGAATGAAAAGACGTTTCAATTATCTTGATTTAAAATGTTAAATTCTGGTTGATAAAGGAAATAGAGAGAGAATCTGGAGATTAGTGGATTATTATGTGATAGACAATATTTTTAAAAAAAGAAAAGTAATTTGGGTCCCGCAAACTTAGAGTATAATGGAAGCTTCACCATTTACTTTTGTCCTTTAACACATTTATTTGAGTCTTAGCTTCATCAACTAGTTTAGAGGATCAAAGGAGATGATAAAGAAGGACATTTCTGGTATGATGCCTGGCATCCTGTAATGGTTTTAATTCCATATAAATATCCTTTGTTATATAATAAAAATAATACTTTGGAATATATTATTTTCTGACATGCATCCCCTATCCCCAATACATTTAGCAAGATATTAACCCCATTCCTTGTACCGATGCTACTTCCCTCTTAAATCTAATGGTCCAGTGCCTCCAGGCTTACCCTGGTTTAGATATCCCTTCTTGTCTTTAAACAAGTGATGTTTGTTTGTTGGTTTTTCCTAGCTTAGAAATTTGACATCAGTTCTCCTTCGGCCATAATGTTCTCTTCTCAGATGCTTGCATCATTTTTCCTTTATTTTATGTAGGCATCTCCCCAAATATGGATTCATTCTTATTTGAAATAGCACTATATTTACAACCCTTAGAACAAGAGTGTAACATTTCCATACAAACCTAAAAGTATATCATATGAACCAATGAATTTTCCTATAGAGATGTGCACAAAGACTCAAAGGCAGAGATTTAAAATAATATATGATTACAGCCTTATTCACAAAAGCCAATTTTAGAAATAATGTAAGTTTGCATAAACAAATAACTGGCTAAACAAAATGTGGTTTCCCATATTCCATATCCCATAAACACAATGGAGTACTACTTGGGTACTGAGAAATAAAAATTCTGTATATATTTCAATGTGAATAAAACTTAAAGACATTATACTTAATGGAATAAGTTAATTACAAAAAAATAAAAATTATATGACCTTATTTAATTATATAAGATGAGAAAAGGCAAATGTACGTAGGCCAAAGTTTATTCCTGGTGACCAGGGATGGGATGGAGGAGGATACTGGATTTCCTTTTACAGTGAAAAAACAATCATTGATTAAGGGTAGAGTTGCACAGACATTCATGTAATTCCTGTCAATAAGTTGTCACCTTAAAAGGTCAAATTGGCAAAAACTGTGTGATAGAAATATTTATAACTGTGATTGAGTGAAATTCCTGAATATGGTTCTTTTCACCCATCAAATGATTGGGTGGGACTCTGCCAAGAGAGTGTATATAATGCTAGTAGAGGATAACGGTTAGTTTTCCTTACCACCCCGCCCCGCCCCCCACCAAAAAAATATGGATCAGCCACCTTTGAAGCAGTAGAGAACTGAGAAACCCAAAGGACTTTGGAAAATCCCTTCAAGACTCTGATCGGTGGAGGCCTCCGAGAGAGACCAGATGCATCATGGGCTGTGGCATGGAGAGCAGAGGAACAACAGGGAGATGATGGGGTACTTTCCCCTCATCTGGCCTGAAACTCTGAACTGTGTGACCGAGTGGCAGATAGACGGGCTTCCTGGCCCATAGAGGAAAAGCTCAAGTAACCACGTGGCTGACAGTGACTTGGCTATCGTATGGTTGAGATGTTGAGAACCAGAGAAAAACTTGGTTGCTGGTTGAGGAGGCTGTATCCATACTGTGTGCTGTTCTAGACTTATTATGGTAGCCTATTAACTGCTGTAATAAAACCCTGATTGTTTTGAGTATTGTCTGTGAGTTCTGTGTGGCCATTTCAATGAATCATCAAACCCAGCACATAGGTAGAGTTGGTGTCAGAATAGGTAAAGAAGGATGGACCATAGATGTTTGTCTGACTCTGGCCTGTGGTAAAAGGGGAGCCAGAAGAGGGCAGATTTGTCCAGCTCCATGCCATCTATTGCAAAAATGACTGAAAAAGAAGAAGAGCTGCAAAGGTGACCTAAAATATAACTAAACATCCTATTTTAGTTCCTTAGGTCAGAGGTGTGGACTCATGGTTTCGAAGGAAGTTAATTGACCTAATAGTAAGTTTAGTGCCTTCTTCTTCTGTCTCCTTGCTCATAGTGTAATGGATAGAATCTCAAAATCTTACAAGTCATCAGTGAAGGTATAAGAATTGATTTGTATTTCCTGGAGGAACAGAGGAAGATGAAGAGTCAGAGGTTTGAGTGTGTTGTTGGGAAGCTGGAAGCTATGGCCCTGGCCTTTCAAATACCATTCGGGTCAAGCAAAGGGAGCAGGTTTCAGCAGAGCTTTCAGACTCAGAACAGAATCTGAAGAAGAAATAGGCTTCCCCCTTCAGAGCAATCAGCCCCTGAGAACCCTGTGCATAGCATGCCAGTCACTGAAAAGCTAATGATCAGAAGGAGAACCTTATCAGAGACAGTGGCAGAAGATGGGATCCTCAGGTCAGAAGGGCCTCAAAATATGTCGGAAGAAGCTTCGTCTTCTTGATGACTCAGGCGGAGCCAAACAGAGAGGCAAAACAGCAGCAAAGGACATTTCAAGATCAATCTTGAAACCCAATATTGTTGGTTATAGGATAATGCCTAATCACGTGCCAGGAAGTCCAGATCCATAAGATTGTTATTTAAATGTATGCACCAAGGACTGAAACTAATGATGCAATATTTGAAGAATTCTATCCAGAGGTCTTCAGTTTGAATTGATCAAACATGCAATAAAGATCCATTGATAATTATTTGTAATTGGCATGCAGTTTTGGAAAACAAAGAGAAGGGAACAGTAGTTGGAAATAAAGGAATATATGAAGAGCCCATAATAGAATTAGGCCACAACGACAACTTTGTCATCACAAATACTTTTTTAACACAATCCCCAAAAGCAACTATACACCCGGCTTTCTCCACATGGATTACACAGAAATCAAATTGATTCCATCTGTGGGAAGAAATGATGAAGAAGCTCAAGCTTATATCATCAGCTAAAATCAGGCCACGGGCTGATTGTGCAACAGATCAGTAATAGTTCATATGTAAGTTCAGGTTGAAGTTGAAGAAAATTAAATCATGTACACAATAGTCAAAATACAATATTCAGTCTACTCCACCTGAATTAGCGAACATCTCGTGAAAAAAGTTCACCTCTCCTTCTTGTCAATATGGAAGCCAGAGGAGGTCAGATATGACCACACATACCACTGATTGCAATTTGTAATCCACACTGAATGCTGTAGTTTATGTTACTCATCAGCAGGTATGCCAAGAGTTCTTGGTTTTCAGCAAGGAAAGTGTGTCAGCCCATTCCTGTAGGTTGTTAATAAATCTCCTTCCAATCATGATGCTGCATTCCTCTTCAAATATTCCGGATTCTTAAATTATTTACTCCTGCATATGGATTGGATATGTATGGTGAAAGGATAAAATCCTGAAGCACATTTTCAGAATCAGAGAAATGATTATAATCATGGTCAAAACATTTGATATTGAAAGAGTTTAGATTACATGCAGAATTCTTTCTCTCCTTGTTCCTCAGGGTTGTTTTGTTTCCCGGTTTTCTCCCAACTCACCAAATAAAATAAGATGGTATTCAATTACCCACTGGAATACATAAATGATTATGTGTGCTGAAATTTTGGCCTTACACCTAAGGAATTACCAATCTAATTAAAGTTTAGTATTTATGGCAGAAGAGCAGAGAAGACAATAAATTGCTTTTGTGGGTGATTAAATGGTAAAAAGGCAGCTGAGACATTTGATTAGGACGGAAGTCATTTACATTGAGGTAATGCCAATGTTATACATTTCTCTGATTATAATGGAAAAAACAAAGAGAAGAGAGTCACCTTTTTCTTCAGGAAATAGAAATGATTTTTCGTTCTAATAAAAAATGGAATGTCCTATGGGAAATCCACAATTATTCTAAAGGAGCAATATTATGATCCAATGAATCATTCATCTTAAAAGGTGGAGTTTTTAAAGTAAAATATACTTCAGTTGTCAAAATAACAGGCTCATGGTGGTCATCTAGTCAATTCGGATTCATAGCCACCCTATGGAAGATAGTGAAACCGCCACTCTTTATGGCAGGAGGAAACTCCCCTCTCTCCTAAATAGCAGCTTGTGATTTCAAATTGCTGATCAGTTAGTTAGCAGTCCAATGTGTAAGCACTACACTATCACGGGGGTAGATCTGTATGAAATGCAATAGTGCTTTCTTCTACAACCCTGATGTGAGCATTACAAGGTTTTGTCTTGTGCTATAAGTGATTGTAATTTGCCTTTCTTTTTTAATGTAATGTTTCAGTGTACATGTGTGTTCAAGGAGATGGCAAATTCTCTGAGAAGAAACAAATGATGCACATACATAAGCCTATATATGCATATACATATGATTTCAATTGAATAAAGTGTTGTTATTATTCAGAATATGCACAGAAAACATAAAAATAATCCCACAGTTTCTAAATGTACAATTCATTGTCTTCTGCTAAATTCTTTGGGTGGTACAAATATGTCTCACCCTCCTTTTCTGAGTTGTTCTTTACATTAACATAAATCCTCTGCTTCTTGAGGTTCCTATATAATATTTTTACTGTTTGATGTCAAACAGATCCTATGTACTACCTTAAAAAAGCATAATTTTAAGCCAGACAAGTTTTACTAGTAAGATTAATTTTTTCTTCTTTTTTTTTTTGAGTTGTAAGAGCACTTCAGGGTACCATTTGTACTTGACGGTCCAAAATTTCAGGAGGTCGAGTATGTGCACAAACCAATGGTGCTGAAGGAAGAAGTTCAAACTGTATTATATACATTAGCCAAAAACAAGGCTCCAGAAATTGATGGGATACCCACTGAAATATTTCAGAAAGCTGAAGAAACACTGGAAGTACTCCTCTATGCCAGGACATTTGGAAGATAGCTCCTTGGCCAACTCACTGAAAGAGATACGTGTTTGTTCCCATTCCAAAGAAAGGTGACCCAACAGATTGGTCAAACAATAGAATGATATCATTCATATCACACAAAGGTAATATTTTGCTTAAGACCAATGGTTGCACCAATATATCGATAGGAAAATGCCAGAGATTTAAGCAGAATTCAGAAGAGGGCATGGAACAAAGGATATCATTGCTGCTGTCAGATGGAGCTTGGTTCAAAGCAGATAATACTAGAAAGATGTTTATTTGTGTTTCGTTGACTATGCAAAGACATTCAACTGTGTGAACCCTAATAATAATTGTGTGGACCCTAATAATAATTGTGTATAACCTGGGGAATTCCAGAATGCTTTATTGTGCTTCTGCAGAACATGTACATGGATCAAGAAGCAATTGTGCGAACAGAACAAGGGAGGTTATTGGTAGAATTCTTTATTTTTTTAATCACTAGCTTTTGTGGTCAATGCATAAATTTGAATAATAGTTGCATTGATTGGATTCCCTTGAAGGTGTATAGCCATAATTCTCTCAGAGATAGCATTATGCTTCATGATTGAATTTACAATGTCATTTTGTCAATGAATGCCACAGCATTCCTCTTGATTGTGTTATTCCTGGCATAGTAAAGCATGGGATGTTCTGATTCAAAATGACCAATACCAGACTACTTCAGCTCATTAATGCTTAGGATACAGATCTTCATGCATATCATTTCATTTTTGACAACTTCCAATTTTCCTGGATTCACACTTCCTACATTCTAAATCTGATCATTGACTGATTTTTGCAGCTGTTATTCCTTACCTTGCGTCATTCCCCATCAGCAAATGGAGCTCTGAAGACTCCACTCCCACAATCTTCACCCCACTCATGTTCCCATGGTCCACTCCACCCAGAGAAATCAGCTCTCCCACAGTCATATCTGAAGTGGCTGACCAGAGGGACTATCTCTCCCACTATTGCTCATCATTAGCTGATTTTTGCAGCTGTTACTCTTTACCTTGAGTGGTGGATAATTTATAGGTACCTCATTTATTTCTGTAGATGGCACTAGAGAACATCTGGATTATTTAGGCAACATGTGAGTCAAGCTAGTGCCCTGAGCATCGGTACAACTATTTTTCATAATTTAGCTGATCACTGTGAAATCATACCACTAGGAATGAAAAGTTCTCCAAAGAAGAGATTTGAATAGACTCATTATCTTTGGTAGATTTTGGTTCAATATAAAGATACATTAAGCATATAAAAATGAGTGTACCTTGGACTTTCCAGAAACGTTCAATTTATCAGAAATATCAGAAATTAAACTATATGGACCTCATACCAGATTATATAAGTAGGCAAGTAAAAAATTGACTTAGAGTACTGTCAAAAAGAATTATAATGCATGTCACACAGGTTCTTAAATTTTTCTAGTAGCCATAATAAAATGTAAAAGAAGAGGAAAAATTACTTTTCATAATGTGTTTCAATTAACACAAAATATATAATGTATTATTATTCAGCATTCACTCAATATCAAATTATTAATCAAATTGTTTTTATAAGTCTGTGGAATCCAGCGTGCCTTTTACAATTGTAGCACATTTGTACGTAGAAGCTAAATTTATACTGGACATTTTTCACTTATCTTTATCAAACTTATAATTGAAAAACTAGATTTAAACATTCAATTTGTTTTAAAAAGAACTAATTATCTAGTGAAATTGTGATAAAAACTTATTTTCCTTTAGTATTAATTGCCACATAGACAAAACCGATCTTCTTTCTTAGAATTGATTTAATTTTGAAGCAATAAAATTTCATCATCCAACGTAACTGCATATGTCAATTTATGATCATATAGGGTGGTATGTTTCTTCCATGTGGGATTTGTTGCTTCCCTGCTAGATGGCTGTTGTTTATAAGGCTTAAGACCCTAAATGCTATATCTTTTTATAGCCAGGCACCATCAGCTTTCTTCATCACATTTGCTTATGCACCCATTTTGCTTTCAGTTACTGTGTCGGGAATGTAAGTACCATACAGTGCCACATTATTAGAACAAACTATTCTTGTACTGAGGTAAAATTTCAGTAGATGCACAAAGTCCATCTTCTATCTTGTAGTATTTACATATATTTATATATATCATGGAGAAATAAGCTTATCTTTATATATTTACATATACACATATACATATCTATATTTGTACCTATATGTAATTTTTACTTTCTTCTTCTTTCCTATTTTGTTACCCCCTTTCTTCCTGCCCCATTATCTTGCTTACCCAATGTTCACCTCTCAATAATTCCTCTCAGGTATATTTCAATTGATCAAACATGACCAGGAACGCAATACCCTAAATTTTTCTTAAAAAGGTAAATACCTAAAGGTATTATTATGATAATATATAATACCTTTTATATTATTATTAATTATTATTATTATTATTATATAATTATTATTATCATAATAATACCTTTAGGGTTTACTTGTGACCTTTAGTTCTTGTTTGATACAACAAACAAAAAGCTTTATTATTTTGTTATACTGTGTCTCATCAAATTTCACTTGGCAACATGATTAAGTGTGTGACATAACTCATTCCAATCATATTTATTTTCTTCCTATCTGGAGAAAATGGTTCAATTTAAATTTCTGTCATTGTTTCAGTCTGCATCTTCACATAATCCTGCATTACAGGTAGTACTTAGCTTAACATTTTAAAATCCGATTAGATGTATATCTATAATAGAAACATAATTTAATTATAATTTAAAGGTCTTTCATAATTTTCAGATTCAATTATAAGTTCAGCTCAGTGGATAATGATTCAAAGAAGCGCATCAATGGGATGTCTGTGTGTAGGAAAATAAATTCATTCAATCAAATCAATTTGTTGTCATTGAATAGACTAGTGATATGTTTCTTTGAAATATTAGATAGACATGTACCTGACTTACACACTTTATTATCATAATTATACCTTTAGATATACAATAGTTAAAAAGAAATATACCCTTTCTAGAAAAATAAACTTGTGTTTAAGAAAATATAATGCTACAATATTTGAATTTTTAAAGTTACTTTACATTATGTAAAGTGAAAAAAAGAAGAGAATTTCTTTGCTCCACAGTCACATTTTAGGTCCTCAATAGTCATAGGAGGATGGTGGCTGTGATACAGGTCTGTGCAGTTTAATGTCATTAAAAAGCTGAGACTGGCTCAGAAGCAACAAAACCCACATGGAAGAAAGACAACAGCATGTGTGACCATGAGCTGTTGAAGGGATCCGGTATCAAGCATGCAAGAACAAAAAAAGCATATTGTAAAGGTGGGTGAGTGCAGAGTGGAGACTCAAAGCCCATCAGTGGGCAACTGAACACCCCTTTACTAAGGGGTTGTGGGGAGGAGATGAGCCAATCAGGGTGTAGGGTAGCAAAGATGAAACATATAACTTTCCTCTAGTTCTTTAATGCTTCCTCCCCCGCACTATCATGATCCCAATTCTACCTTACAAATCTGGCTGGACCGGAGGATATATATTGGTATAGATAGCAACCAGAAATACAGGGAATCCAGGATAGATGACTCCTTCAGGACCAGTGGTGAGAGGGGCGATACCTGCAGGGTGATGGGAATGTGGGATAGAAAGGGGGAACCAATTACAAGAATCTAAGTATTACCTCCTCCCTGGGGGATGGACAGCAGAGAAGAGGGTGGAGGGAAACATTGGAGAGGGTAACTTATGACAAAACTATAATAATTTATGAACTATAAAGGGTTCATGAGGGAGGGGAGGGAGGGGAGAGAAGGGAGGGAGGGGGAAAATGAGCAATTGATATTAAGGGCTAGAGTGGGAGGCAAATGTTTTGATAATGATGAGGGCAACAAATGTGCATATGTGCTTGACACAATGGATGTATGTATGGATTGTGATGAGAATTGTACAAGCCCCCAATAAATTAATTAAAAAACAACAACAACCAATGCTGAGACTGAGAAAGTGTTTCCCTTGAAACTCCTGTCATTGGCTCATGAAAGGCTTTAGAAAAAGGGACAGGATCAGGTCCTGTACGGTTCTTGACAGTCAGTCTGATCATCTTCATGGCTGAGCTTGTGATGGTGATAAAGTTTGAGGGCTCTGGAGACTCAGGCTCTGGTTCTAAATCACAGAACCATTTATCATCCGGCAGAGATTAGCCCCCCCCCCCCGCCACACACACACTTGTTCTGCTTCCGC